>NC_142931.1:24399880-24664880 GCF_046866305.1 Octopus bimaculoides | reverse complement strand
GCCCTTATTTTGCAAATGAGATATTTTTGTTCCATTGTCTTTCATGTACTCTGAAAATGCTGAGCTCTGGGGGCGTATTCTTAAGGAGAGACAAAAATATTGTCATTGATTTTGTTCAAATAAGGACAGTGTAAAGACACACACACACACACACACGTGTATATCACAGGCTTCCATGCAGTTTCCACCTACTAAATTTCATTCATAAGACATTGAAACCATAGTAGCAGACACTCAAGGTGTCACATAGTGAGATGGAACTCAAAACCACATGGTTGTGAATGAACACAACTATGCCTGCACTTCTACAAATATGCAAATTCATGCTATGTATTTACATCAAGAATATTCTGGAATTATAACTAAAACTATCAAATCTTTTACCTTAATATTTGTAGGCCACTGTCTATCTTTTCCTTTTTAATCCTTTTGTATTGTCTTTTTATTCACTACTAAATTATTTACCATTTTGGCACCTGAATTTATTGGATAACATGTTTTATATCATCATCATCATCATCATCACCACCACTATCACCATCCACTTCCTCTTCCTCCTTTGATGTCCATTTTCCATGCTGGCATATGTGCCTCTATATATAGATGTCTATATATATATATATATATATATATATATATATATATATATATATATGGTTCCGGGTCCCACTGCATGACACCTTGGGCAAGTGTCTTCTACAATAGCCTCATGCCAACCAAAACCTTGTGAATGGATTTGATAGACGAAATCTGAAAGAAGCTTAGTGTGTGTGTGTGTGTGTGTGTGTGTGTGTGTGTGTGTGTGTGTGTGTGTGTGTGTGCATGTGGATTTGTATCTGTGTTTGTCACACCACCTTCGCTTGACAACCAATGTTGATGTGTTTATGCCCCCCATAACTTAGTGGTTCAGCAAAAAGGACTAATAGAACAAGTACTAGGCTTACAAAGAATAAGTCTTGAGGTCGATTTCAACTAAAAAAACCTTTAAGATGGTGCTCCAGCATGGCTGCAGTCAAATGACTGAAACAAGTAAAAGAATGTGAGTTTGTCCGTCTAATTTCAACAGATAATTGGGAATTATATAATTTGCAAAGAATTTACTTGCCATAAATTACTGATCTTGCTTGCATAGCAACTGACAATTCCTTACTGCCTTAATTATCATCATCTCTGTCTCTCTCTCTCTTGTACATGTGCATGCATATACATACATACATACATACAAACAAAATACATAATTTATAGGGTAATTTCAAGGTTAACTTGCTAGTACAGACAATATGACCCCTCATAGACAGCTCACCAGATAATTAAATTTGATTAAGCTAAACACACTGGATTTTAAGTGAAGCCAAGATAATGATTTGGTTTTAAATAACTGGTTGAATGTTTATAATTGATAGTCTGGACTGGCTTCTAATTCTGGTCTCCAATCCTGCCAAAGTCAGGTTAATTTTTTTTCATTTCTTTAGAACTGGTAATTTAAAAGAAGTACACCAGAACCAATTGTACTGGAAGATAAAAAGTCAACTTGTAAGACAAAGATAATTCTTAGGATTTTATAGATGAATTTTAGTGGAGGATGTACTGGATAGGTTTGGCATTATGTTTTCCATGTGAAGAAATTTGAATACAACACTGCAAGTTATTGAAACACAACTTATACAGTGTCTCATAACTTACAATGGTAAACTGTACATACTTATGACATGTACATATGACCTATTAGATTCAATTAAGTAAAGTTAAGTGTCTTTGTCATGGATTGAGTGCAGTATTGGAGACAGAATATGAACTGTTAACCTTTTGGTTTATATTCCAACATTATATTGACTTTCATGTGATTCACAGTATATCAGGATAGGAGGTGAAATCTTGAAAATAAGTAGTTTTCACTTTCCATCAAGTCTTTAATTATTCACTTCTGTTCTACAGAACTGACCCAGGCTACCTATTAATTGCAACATCTGTGGGAAACTGAACCTAGTAATTTCAGCTGTCAGTTTTAAGATAGGAATCTATTTTCTATTGATCACAACCATTAATAGTAATCTCACTTAATTACTATTCTCTTTGACAAAACAGTAAGCCCTCTAAATCTTCCTATAATTCAAACTACTCAATAACACAGCTCATGCATTAATATGTCTTCAACTAGAATTAATACAAGAGAGGTGAAATTATAATATATCTGGTTAATATATAACTGAACTTTACAATTCCCATTAAATCTATTATAAATTCTAGTATTACTTCTAGCATCCCCATACATAACTTGAACAGTCTTTGCAAATTCATTCATCCACTTTATTTCTTTTCCAATAAATTATACAACACATAAGTCTCTGACAAATCTTTATTTTGTTTAACTTTTTCTTCAAATTAAGCAAATGTAAAAGATTTTACTTTGCATTCAATTATTGACATATCCAAAGCAGGTGCTGATATGCATATTGGCACTGCAAACAGTTAATATTCCTGGCATAAATTTTTTTGTAGCAAGCATTGAATTGTTTGCCCATTAGGCAAGATATTCAACTCAACTTAATGTGTTCATCTACAAAATAGAAACTTATCACGCTGGAGTTAATCTAATTCAGAGGAAAATTTGATTATATTTAGCTAAACACTTATGAAAACATTAACTTTAGTAACAAAAAACACACTTTTATGTACTTTTTTTCACAAGATTTTATATGCAGCTCCAAACTGCTGGCCTTCTATTCTGATATTTGTAGCAAATTTAACATCATTCAATTGGCAGAATCATTGTTGCAACAAAATACCACAAAATTGCTTTGCAGTATTTTATTGCAGCCCTTTACATTCTGACTTCAAATGAAAGTTGCTTTTGCCTTTCATTCCTCTGGGGGTCAGTAACAAACTACTAGTCAAGTTGAATTGGCTATACACTCCCTTGGAATTTGTAACCTTGTGCCAATGCTAGAAATCAGTATAGTTATCTCAGTTTCATGATATAACTACAATGTTCCATATTTTAAAAAGGAAACTTTACTCTCCCTCAGCCCCCTCTTATTCTCTTTTCATTGATGGCTAATAGAAGATTGAATTTAAAATAGCTTCGCTGTATCTGCATGTATTGTTTAAATATAAATATACAATTGCATACAAATGTATATACATACATATGTATGAACATATACACATACATTATAATGTTAGGCTCTATAAACTTGTATTGAATTCTTTATTCTGTGCACAAGCTTACCATTCAAGTTGTGACTTTCATTTGTACTCACATTAAACTCCCACTGTTGCGTATTCCCGAAGGGTTCGGTGTAGTCTGAGAAGGGCTATAGTGTAATGTAAAGGGGACATTAATAACGAAAGAAGAAGCATGGTTGTGAACTTGGTATTCTTCTATTACATCTTTTACATATCTTTTGGTATTCAGTAATTAAGTGATATCACACTTTAAATGCAATCCATATATGCAGCTTATAAATGCAGCATAACATAATCAAGACTGAGCATCTTCTTGGACTGAAGAGTGTAACATCATTTAATTACCAAATACTGAAATATATGTAATGGATGTAATACAAGAATACCAAGTTCACACTCATGTTCCTTCTTTCATTATATATAAATATGTGTGTGTGTGCACACACTTGTCCCTCTATCATACTTTAGACTCTTGGCACCTGGCTTTCAGCCTTCTCTCTTCTCTCTCTCTCTCTCTCTCTCTCTCTCTCTCTCAAATATCCCCCACGCACATACAGACTTAGTCGAGGGAGCTAATCCTTTGAAATTCTCTTGCTGTTTTTGATACTCTGTTCTTACCAGCAAAAATTACATGTTGCTTACATCAGAAGAATTTTGAAACTTCAAGAAATTGAAATAAATTTTTAATGGTGGATCTTGAAGTAGTTAAAGCTATAAATACTAGCAAGTAAATATTGGATGATTAAAAAACTTGTTTGGATATAAAAAGTTGAAAAGTTTTGAATGGTACAACAATGCACTATAATACAAAAATGGACTATATACCTGTTGTAATTTAGTTATCTATAGTCCGATGATAGATAACTAAATTACAACAGGTATATAGTCCATTTTTGTATTATAGTGCATTGTTGTACCATTCAAAACTTTTCATTCTTTACAAACAATGCACAATGCTTCAAGAGAACTACAATACTTTCCTATAAAAAGTTGACTTTTACTACATACACACATTTACATGTTTGTATACTATATATTGAGTACTTTCTTCCACTTCCATTAACACGCTGCAACATTTGTGTGTGTGTGCATGCATGCTTGTGTGTGTTTATGTGGTATGTGTTATATATATATATATATATATATATATACACACAGGGTTGGCCAAAAGTCACCCAACTGTGATTCAAAATTCCATAAACACTGTCTGTAATTCTGCATTGATTTAAATGGAAAAATGTGTCACTCAAGAAGGACTTCAGTTTGAACAATTTTCATGATGGTTCATATTTAGATGCTTTTATTAAATTCATTCAGTCAATCTTGAAATTGAACGGTTTTGATTTACTGTCAGGTGACTTTTGGTCAACCCTTACGGAATAGCAGACACCAACTAAAAACTCTTAAAAATCACCTCACAAGGGCAGAATTCAGATCAGAGAATAAACCAGAATTCATACTAAAAGAATGTAGAGATAGGAGATGTGGAACGTGTAACAATACCAACAACTTCAAGTACATAGAAAGTGGTTCCCACATAAAGTTCAAGAGCAGATCCATTTTTCAAATAAATGCAGATATGAACTGTAAAACACAAAATCTCATATACTGCATTACCTGCCCAAACTGTAAAGAAAATTACATTGGTGAAACGAATAACTCCCTCTGCCAACGTGCAAGAATTCACAGGCAACATATCCGGCAGGAAGAACTACGAAAGATTGCATTGAGTAAACATCTAGAAATATGCGGAGACGGAAAGTTCAAAATCTTTCCCTTTTACAAATATACACGGGACGATCCGCAATACCGAAAGGCAATGGAACTACACTTCATAAAAAGATTCTCTCCGAAGTTAAATGTTTGAAAGAGAAAAAAGAAAAGCAAAGAGTACGTTTTGTATGTATGTATATGTATATATGTATGGGTATGATATGATGTATATAGTTATTTTATTTTACTTACTAATTGATTTTATTTACAAATATTATACTTATGTATTCTCATACAGAACTACACCTTACCAAAAATAAATAAATGTATGACAGGAATATATTCTAAATATAACTCAAAGAACATAAAAAGAAAGGACTAAAACAGAAAGGATAGAAAAACATTTTTTTATTATTTATTTTTTATTTCTTATTCTCTATTTTTTTTCTTTGTTTTCTTTCTTTTCTTACCATCTCTAGAAACCATTTCAAAACAATGGTGTAAGCAGTAAACAAGTTTTTACTTCTATTTATTAATTTTTTTTTTTTTTTTTTTACAATTCTTAAAAAGACCATTTCAATGCAATGAAAAGTGGTGGATAGGAAAATGAATAGCCCTTCTCTCTCTCTTTTACCCTACCCATCTTTCTACCTGTCTGACTATCTATCTATCTATCTATCTATCTATCTATCTATCTATCTATCTATCTGTCTATCTATCTATCTGTGTATCCATCTTCCATTGTCTCCAAAGCCTCACCCCAAAAAAACAAAACAAAAACAATGTTCTCTTATAAACAAAATCCCCCAAAAACATGTTTTATATAAATAAGCAAGATATCTGTATATTCACAGAAATGTATTTGACAAGTTCAAAAGATGAACGAAAGCATTAATATGAAAATGAAGATATAATAAAATAAAAAAAGTTTTTTCCTAAATTCTGATGACTTTTTTCAATATTCAATTCTGTACATCACACCTAACACTCTACACACACTCACATATATATATATGGTCCCACCCATGCTAACATAGAAGGCGGACGTTAAATGTTGATGATGATAGATATATATATATATATATATATATATATATATTCTTTTGCTCTTTTATTCATTTACTTGTTTCAATCATTAGATTGAAGCCATGCTGGGGCACTGCCTTGAAGAATTTTGGTCAAATAAATTGACCCCAGTACTTTATATTTTCTTTAAGTCTGGTACTTATTCTATCAGTCTCTTTTACCTAACTGCTAAGTTACGGGAACATATGCACACCAACACCAGTTGTCAAGCAGTGGTGGAGGACAAACACAGATATACACAAATATATAAATATATATATATATGGGCTTCTTTCAGTTTCCGTCTGCCAAATCCACTTACAAGATCTTGGTCAACCTGAGACTATATTAGAAGGTGCCATACAGTGTAACTGAACCCAGAACCGTGTAGTTGTGAAGCAAGCTTCTTACCTATAAGCACATAATATATATGTATAATCATGCAGAAAACAACAGAATCTATATTGGCAGGCATTAATATAAGTACTACTATAAAACTCTAGACTTTGAAATCTCCCAGTTTCATATGTTTCATAGACAACCATCATTTACATACACAATGATCAGTAGAGAAAATAGATCTTATAATCATATATATTTAATACAGTGTTACATGTTTTCTTTTGTAAATGAAACAAAATACAATAGAATAAATACAACAACCAAAAATAACTATAAAGGCTATATACCGTCAACATTTCTAGGAAAATGTATGTAAACAAAATAACAGTATGTAGTCCTCTGCTTATTTAATGAAATCTTGCAGTATATATAATTATATGTGAATGTGAATATCACAAAAATGTTCAGTGTCTTGAAACAGAGCTAATTAAGCTATGCCTATAGTTAAACATCTAAATATTTAAAGGAACAACATAATTTATATGTATAAATATTGATTTCAAATTTTGACATAAGGCCTGAAAGTTTGGTTACGTTGACCCCAGTGCTCAACTGGTACTTATTTTATCGACTCCAAAAGAATGAAAGGTGAAGTGAACCTCAGCGGAATTTGTACTCAGGACATAAAAATGGATGAAATGCCACTAAGTATTTTAACTGGCATACTGATTCTGCCAGCTTGCTACCTTTCATCAGTTTCATCATCATCATTGTTTAACATCCTTCTTCCATGCTGGCATGGGTTCGGCGGTTTCACAAGAGCTGACCAGGCAGAAGATTGCACCAGACTTCTGTGTCTGTTTTGGCATTGTTTTTACAGCAGGATGCCCTTCCTAATACCAACCACCCAGCAGTGTGAACTGAGTGCTTTTTATATGGCATAGACACAGGTGAGGTCAGTTTTGGCATGGTTTTTACAGCTGGATGTCCTTCCAAATGCCAACCACTTTATAGTGTGGACTGGATGCTTTTTACATGGCCTTTATATATATAAATATTAAAATATATATTCGTACAAGACTCCAGTTTTGAGATCTCAGTATCTCATGTAACGCACACAATCATCAGTGGATGAAAAAAGTCTTATAGACATACACAGTATGTTTTAATAAGCTCTATCTCATTATGCATTCATAACATGTTAAGTTAGCTTTATCAACTTTCATCCTAGCAACATTGATGAGAAATTTCCCTCAATCACTGGAGCTTTAACAGCCACTGATACCTATTCATTTGATTACAAATGGTACTCACTGCCTTACTTCATAGAAAATTTAATAGCAGTCTACTTGTAATTATACTGCAAGCTTAACTTCAGCACTCATCATGAATCTCTCTCTCTCTCTCTCTCTCTCTCTCTCTCTCTCTCTCTCTCTCTCTCTCTCTCTCTCTCTCTCTCTCTCTCTCACACACACACATACACGCACACACATTCTTCCTCAAACACATACAGTGGTAGTAACAGCTGTAAGGGGTTTATGAATCTTTTAATCTGCATGGAAAGAATTCATCTAGCAATAAATAAATATTTAGACCTATCAAGAGATATTCCACCGGAACCTATAATTTACATTAACAAAGATTTAACAATGACCTGAAAGAAAGTGAAAAATTCTTTAATATACAGAACAACCCTATCTCATAATCATAATGGCTACAACAAAACCATATAATCATAGAACAAATAAAGATCAGGAGGGTTGAAAAGCTGCATGTTCAAGGCAATGATCTCCTTCAAAGGATCAGTGTTTGCTTATTATAGTGACGCTAATAATCTAAATGGAACAGCTTGTCATATTCAGCTGTTGAATGTTGTTCTATGGAAGAAAATGTATACTGGACTCGTTAATTAAACTGCTGCCATAAAAAATGGAATTTATTGTTAATTTTATTGGTCTATTAATTGAACTGGCTTCTCAGATTCAATGGATCATACATGCATATATATATATATATATATATATATATATATATATATATATATATATATATATATATATAAGTGTCAGTCTGTTTTTCTATCTGTCTATGTACACACACATACACACATGCGGACATATACATAACATTATGTGAGAACACTCAATACCAAACTAGTTGTAGAGTTTAATCATGTAATGCAATCAAGTGCTAGTTTATGAGCTACAGATAATTTGTGCTTCATGTAATAGTTGCATAATACAATCATTAGGTTCATTGGTACTCCTGTCATTTTCCTTCTTGACAAAAGAAGGTGGGACTGTTGATAATGTCCAATGTATTCTGGACACCAAAGATGTTGGAATCAGAAGAGGATAAAAGTGAAAAGGAAAAGTAAAATGATCTGCATTCTCGTTTGAGTTCTTTCCTTTACATGTATGAAAATTTGTTATAATTAAAAAAAACAGGCTTCTATAGAAGACTAGAAGCAAACAGGATTACCTGCATGATGGTGACACTTGTTTACAACCATTGAACGATGTTGAGTCACGGAGACTAAACATACATATGCACATACACACTCAATCACACCCACGCACAGATATACATGCATAGATGACAGGTTTCTTTCTACCAAATCCACTCACAAGGCTTTGATCAGCCTTGGGCTATAGTATAAGACAGTGGTCAGCCTGGGCTATAGTAAAAGACAATTTCCCATGTGGAACTGAACCATATGGATGGGAAGCAAACTTCTTAACTGCACAGCTATACCTGCACTTATTACCTTAATTCTTAATTCCCTCTAATTCATAGCTTCCAACAAGACGAATAAAATGTTCATGAGAAGTTACAAGTCTGGACAAATGTAATTCTTATACAAAATAATGCAAGTTATATTTCTAGCATAACAAAATTCTTACCAGTTCTTCATTTTCTTCTTTCTTAATCTAGTTTTGTACCTTTTCTCATTATTTAAATCCTGCTATGAGATGGCTTTGACTTTCATCTATCCATAGTTGTTGATAAAATAAGAGTCAGTAATATGGTGAGGTCAACCTAATTTATTGTACGCCTCTCCCTTATAAAAATTGTCTCTGGCTTTAATCAAAAGAAATTATCCACACTCAGAGAATTAAAGAATGTGTGTGTGTGTGTGTGTACATTTGTGTATTTGCACATGTATGTGTATTTGTGCGTGTGTGTGTGTACATATATTTTTGTCTTTTTTTTTGTTCTGAAAAATCTTTGATATAACATTTTAAAAAAGCAATGTGTGCAAACACTCAGCTATGAATACCAAACATTTAAACTTCAGTAATTTGAAATTTAAATGTTTAGACATTTAGAAAGCAGCACCAAAAATCCGGTACATAATTAGCTGGTTTCTTAAACAGATTTTTATTTTTATTTATTTACAAATTGTTGTGGATTCTTTTGATCTGACTTGTATTGGAGAATAAATCTTGTAGCTCATAAATTAAGTTACCTACTTCAATATATCACTGAGATGTTGTTTCATCAAGCTGGTATAGATGCGAAAGCACTGAGCTGAAGTGATTTATAGCTTTTAGTTTCAACTAGCTACATCCTGAGTTCAAAGTCTACTCAAAACTACTTTTTCTTTCATTCCTTCAGGGAAGAAACTGAGTACCAGTAACACACTAGAGTGAATTTAACCTTTTACTTGTCCAAAACACTTTCATAAGTTTGTCCTGAATGTCCAAGCTTATTTTCAGACTTTTAATTAGCTCTTGTTCCATATGTTCTGATTAACATAAAGTTTTCTTTTCATGAGTCCCAAGTTACCCTAGTTGTTGGATAAAATTGAGAATGTGTATCATATATGATGTATGGACACCAGGGAAATATGTTCTGTGATGCTCATAATAGGCAAAGGGTTAATATAGGATTCATATGCAAGATGTTACATTGGATTGGATTTATCTTCAGTGATGCCCCACATCCAAGCTACATGGATTTAGATCTGGTGAGCTAGAAGTGCCAGAATTTTGGGGGGACAAATAGTGGAAGTTTTCTCTTCAAATGATCCTGTACATGCTTTGAACCACATTCTGGTGCAGAGTCTTGGATGAACATAAAATTCCATTTGGATCATAATGTTTAGCAATCCGTAGTATCAAAATTTTATCAAGGATGTTGAAATGCTCAGTTCTGTTGATATTAAGATCAGTTTCAATTAAATGGAATTGACATAATCAACATTATTAGTCACAGTTCAAGCATTTAAAGTCTTGTCCTCTTTGTTCATTGGACATTTTTTTAGCTCTCCTTTATTTTTGGATTACAAAATTATAATCTTTAAATGTGACATTATGCAATGGTCATGAATCCAAGAAAGGCTACACTTCTTGTTATGATAGCATCATCTTCTTCAAGACTACAGAAAACATATCCATGGATAACTTTTTTTTTTTTTTGGTATCTTTTATCTTTTACTTATTTCAGTCATTGGACCATGGCTTTGAAGGGATTAGTCAAACAAATCAATCTCCATACTCATTTTAAGTCTGGTACTTATTCTATCAATGTCTTTTGCCAAACCACTAAGTCACTGAAGTATAAACAAACCAACAGTTGCCAAATGGTGAGTGAGGGCAACATACACAGATACAAAGACTTATACACATTGATGTGTGTGTGTGTGTGTGTGTGCATGCTTCTACACAGTTTCCATCTACCATATTCACTCGCAAAGCATTGGTCGGACTGGGACACTATGGTGGAAGACAGTTACCCTAGGCACCATACAGTGAGACTGAATCCCAAATTATGTAGTTTCAAAGTGAGGTTCTTAACCACACAGCCTATATGGAGAGTGTTTTTCCTTAGATCTTTGTGAAGTTAAACTTCTCTAGCAACTCTGGAATCATGTGATGTGCATTCAAGAAGTGAGTGTTTCTTGAAGACTTCACATTTAACTTGTTTTCCTCACTTTTGAGTACTTGGTTTTACTGTTGTTAGCTTGCAGATGTGTTATATCAATGATACCATTTGACAATCAACGAATATCTTTATTGATCTGAAGCCTCTCTTCTTGTTCCCTTTTTTTCTTTTTTTTTTTTTTTTTTGAGACAAAGCCTATTATTATCATTATTCATTCCCACACAAATTTCAAATTGATGTTTCAATCTTGCAGGATCTAATATCTATGGAGTGGATTTCCTCTATAAACCAAGTAAATATCCCAAATACTGATACTGGTACTGCAAATTGCATTATGAGATATTGTTTTGTTATAAGACAAAAACTCCAATGGATATATACATTTTTCAAAGTCTGCTAAAATAAGTTTTCAGTAACAGTTTTGGTTCCACTGTTTGATTTTAATCTACACATAAGTATATGTTATGTTCACTGGGCAGAACATGAGAGATAGAGAGACAATTGATGTTAAGGTTCATAAAGTTGTCTGTGTTCAACTATCAAATAAGTATGAACAAATTTCATCATTGTATCAACTAAATATGTTGTCACTATATTTATTTCTATATATTGTAAAAAATCTTTGTACAGCACAGGAGATCTATTATAAAAGAAAATTGTGTAGCATTAATGCCATTTTCTGTTGTAGCGTTTAACACCTACCCATTAGACTTTTACAGAAGAAATTATAGTGGACCTAGTACCAAAAATAAGCTGAGCATCTCTCTTCTCTTCGGCACTCCGTCGCTTACGACGACGAGGGTTCCAGTTGATCCAATCAACGGAACAGCCTGCTTGTGAAATTAACGTGCAAGTGGTTGAGTACTCCACAGACACGTGTACCCTTAACATAGTTCTCAGGGATATTCAGCGTGACACAGTGTGTGACAAGGCTGGCCCTTTGAATTACAGGCACAACAGAAACAGGAAGTAAGAGTGAGAGGAAGTTGTGGTGAAAGAGTACAGCAGGGTTCGCCACCATTCCCTGCCGGAGCCTCGTGGAGCTTTAGGTGTTTTCGCTCAATAAATACTCACAATGCCTGGTCTGGGAATCGAAACCGCAATCATCCTATGACCGCGAGTCCGCTACCCTAACCACTGGACCATTGCGCCTCCACAAGCTGAGCATCAGAGATTATCATTCAATTTTTAGTCACAATTATAAGTGTTGTTGACCAGATCTTTGTGAGCTTTTCAATGGCAGTGACTGGGGCAGCAGAAGCAGTTTTGTCAAGTGCTGTGACTAAAGCAACATTGAGTGAAGGATAAAATTGGATATCTTTCTGTAATCAAGACATATTGTCACTAGGATTCATTTTTCTTTTTTTGTCATCATAGCTTTATTTTTTTTATTTATCAAAAAAATTGATTGGCACATACTAACACCTCGTTTCCACTGCTTGTTCAATCATTCCACTTCTACCTTGTTGGACTTTGGCAGAATTAGTTGAGACAGCTTGTGTAAAGTGTATACGTAATATATGTGTATATATATATATATATATATATATATATATATATATATATATATATATATGAACTACTTATTCTGTTGTCTGTTAAAAGGTTACACATTCTATTATCGCCAGAAGTCTTTCCTGCATTTTACTACTTGGTTAAATAGTCTTAATAATAATTCATGTAGTCTTAAGAGAAGACTGAATGAAGAAATGGATAAAGTAAAAAAAGTATTTCAGTATTTCAGAAAAGATTACATTTCACCTTTTTGGCATGTCATGATACACTTTGGCTAGTTCTTTACTGCAAAGTAAGCAGCTTCATGATAAGAAATGTGTAAAAGAAAAAAATTGTTCTGACTGCTATTTAAAACTAAAATAATTTCGTTTAAACAGACATCTCTGTAAGTTATAATATACCACTCCTCTCTCTCCTTCTCTCCCTCTCTTTGTCTCTCCTCTCCTTTTCTCTCTCTCTCCTTCTCTCCCTCTCACTATCTCTTTCTTTCATGTATACACATAAATATGTTTATGAGATTGAATGTTCTGTAAATGTATATATGTATGCATGATATATATTGTTTAATGTCTGTTTCCCAAGCTGATGTGGGTTGGATGGATTGACAGGAGCTGTCAAGGCCAGAAACTGCACCAGGTTCCATAGTCTGTTTTGGCATGTTTTCTATAGCTTGATGCCCTCTGTATATATAATATTTATATGTATATATACATATATATATATATATATATATATATATATATATATATATATATATATATATATATATATATATATATATCACTCAATGCTAATCCCTGTATATTTATGATGATAAATGGTTTTACCGATAAAGGTTTTTTCATACTGAACTACTTGGCAAAATTGTTAATTATTAATTCTATTATTAATGAACGATTCCCTGCCCTTATTCTTGTATATATATATGTATATGTATATATTGTTGATGTTCTTGTTATTATTTAAAACAGTTTGATTCAACCCCATGCAACTTTCATTGGCTCATTACTGCAACCTAGCTCATCAGGCACAAGTGACTGAATTGCATGAATCCGACAAGTTAAGGTTCCTGTAACAAGCCTAAGAAACTTTGTGGCCTGAATCAAACTGTTTTGAATAATAATATATGTAACTCCAACTTAATGTGTTGAGTTCCACTTTCTTTTGTGTGTGTGTGTGTGTGTGTGTGTGTATGTATATATATATATATACACACACACACACTTTAGTAATGTAATTACATGTGGCCTGTTGGTGATTTCTTCTCCTCCTCCTCCTCCTCCTCCTCCTTCTTTGGACTTTTCCCTTTCTCCTTTCCAGTGAAGAGCTATTCACAAAACATTAAACTCTCTCCTTTCACCGAGCTTCAAGCTACTCTTTTACTTGTTTCAGTCATTTGACTGCGGCCATGCTGGGGCACCGCCTTTAGTCGAGCATATCGACCCCAGGACTTAATCTTTGGATGCCTAGTACTTATTCTATCGGTATCTTTTTGCCAAACCGCTAAGTTACAGGGACGTAAACACACCACCACCATCGGTTGTCAAGCAATGTTGGGGGGACAAATACAGACACACAAACATATACACACACAAAGATATATATATATATATATATATATATATATATATATACATATATATGACAGGTTTCTTTTAGTTTGTGTCTACCAAATCCAC
The DNA here is from genome assembly GCF_046866305.1 of Octopus bimaculoides. Classification (NCBI taxonomy): domain Eukaryota; kingdom Metazoa; phylum Mollusca; class Cephalopoda; order Octopoda; family Octopodidae; genus Octopus; species Octopus bimaculoides. The sequence goes on along the minus strand of NC_142931.1, from coordinate 24,650,493 downwards.
TCACAAGGCTTTGGTCGGCCCAAGGCTATTTTAGAAGACACTTGCTCAAGGTGCAGTGGGAATGAACCTGGAACCATGTTGTTGGTAAGCGAGCTACTTAACACACTGCCACTCCTGCGCCAAAGTGTGAGACGCTTACAGCACCTAGGGTTCCCAAGCGGTCACCCATCTAAGTACTAACTAGGCTCGATGTTGCTTAACTTCGGTGATCGGACGAGAAGCGGTGCTTTCAACGTGATATGGCCATAAGCTAAAATACTTCTTGTGCATATCTTCATGTTTGTTGTTTTTCTTCTTTTTTTCATCATCATTTAGCATCTGTTTTCCATATTGGCATGGGTTAGACAGTTTGACAAACTATTAAACCAGAGAGCTGCACCTGACTCCAGTCTATTTTGGCTTGGTTTCTACAGCTAGATGCCCTTCCTAACATCAACCACGCAACACTATTGGATGCCTTTAACGTTAAGTGGTGGTGAGGGGGAACAAACACAGACACAAAGATACACATGTGTGTATATGTGACAGGCTTCTTTCAGTTTCCATCTACCAAAGTCACTCACAAGGCCTTGGTCGGCTCAAGGCTATAATAGAAGACACTTGCCCAAGGTACTATGCAGTGGGACTGAACCCAGAACCGTGTATATATCATCATCATAATTTTGTATGTGCTTTCCATGTTAGCATGGGTTGGACCATTTGGTAGGCGCCAACAGATGAGAGGACCATATCTTGCTCTGTGTGTGTGTACACACGTGAGAGGGGAGGAGAGAAAGAGGGGAGAGGGAGAGAGAGAGGAAGATGAAATAGAATGACTAAAATGGATGACTGAGATGATGGATAAAAGAAGAGCTAGAGAATATAACAAAGGTGATTAAAAAGGTGAAGGCTGTAAAGAAAAGTATCAATTTATTCAGGTATAATAACCAGTAGAGCTAATATCTTTGTGAAATGAAAAGCAGAGGAATTCAAAACAGAATTGCAATGTAGGAAGCCAAAATCCACCTCATTACCACAACAGTCATTATCATTACTATAATTGTTATTATCATCATCAAGCTCCATTACCACCACCACCACCACCACCACTGCCAACACCATTACTACCACCATTACCACCACCATTACCACCACCATTGTCCCCACTACAATTGCCACCAATACCAAAACCCCACCACCACCACCACCACAACAGCAACAACAACAATGATGGCAAGACAAGGAACAAATGTTCCACTACTATTATCTAATGCATTTCATACTCAGCCAAGCATTCCGTGTTCTTTAATTCATGTCAGCTCATGCCAGAGCCCACTCTGATGTAATATTTAAAGTTTTGCTTTGTAGTCAGTCTTCTCAGAGAGCCTATTGTATTTTTGTCCCCTCCCCTTCCTTTTTTAACACTGGCTATACATTGATGAGTTTATGGTTATTCTCTTCCTGCATACCAAACAAGATCACTTTGCCTTTTACGACCCCTACCACAAATAAGCAGTTTGAATCTTTGTTTTAGTAACCTTTGGCTTTTCAGACTGTAGTGTACTTCTCATAATTTCAAGCTTCTGTAGTTTTGCAGATTCTAAACTGAGAACCATGTCATCATCATGCAATTCTGTCTGATAGGCATCCAAATCTGATTTCCTGTGCAATTTCCAGAAAGGATCACACTGAGATATCAGTTGGACATTGACATATCAGTAAATATATAATATACTGGGAATGTTACAACATATAATTACAAGCAGTGGGTAGCTCTTGATATCTCTGCAATGGAAGAGATATCAACAAGAATATGTTTATATTTGTTTTAAGTCATACAATGTTGTTAAAAAAACAAAAACAAAACATCAGTTTATCTTAATACAAATTAAAAAATAATCACTATGTGTGTTTGTGTGTATATATATATATTTATGTGTGTCTGTGTGTGTATATATATGTATGTATGTATTTATGTGTGTTAAAGGAATTTAAATTAAATCTTATCAAGCATGAACAACTTGAGAAATTTTTGTGAAGGCCTTGATGTGAATTTGCCTGAATATTTTGGCGTACAGCCCAATTTAACATGTAACAAGTTGGATGTGACTGTGTAAGGAAGGTAGGCATTGGAAGTCATCAGAGAATAGGTACAGACAAGGAAGTTTGTTAACTATGCACTATATGGCATGTCTAAGATAGCGAGCTGGCAGAAATGTTAGCATGCCAGGCAAAATGCTTAGCGGTATTCCGCTTATTTTTATGCTCTGAGTTCAAATTTTGCCAAGGTCAATAAATTAAGTACCAGTTGCATACTGGAGTCGATCTAACTGACTGGCCCCCTCCCCAAAAATTTCAGGCCTTGTGCCTAGAGTAGAAAAGATTATATGGTATCTCTACTTGCAGCTGAGTATGAAAAAGAATGCGTGTCCAGAGGTTTACCAAAACAATACTGCAACAACTAATGCACAAGGTACTCATCAATGCCACATCATCATTTCGTTTAACATCCGCTTTCCATGCTAGCATGGGTTGGACGATTTGACTGAGGACTGGCGAACCAGATGGCTGCACCAGGCTCCAATCTGATCTGGCAGAGTTTCTACAGCTGGATGCCCTTCCTAATGCCAACCACTCTGAGAGTGTAGTGGGTGCTTTTACGTGCCACCGGCACGAGGGCCAGTCAGGCGGTACTGGCAACGGCCATGCTCAAATGGTGTTTTTTACATGCCGTCTGCACAGGAGCCAGTCCAGCGGCACTGGCAACGGCCTCACTCAAATGTTTTTTCACGTGCCAGTAAGGCCACATCTTCACAAAAGAGTACAAGTCCCAAGCAGGATTAAAAATTCACTTTTGTGCTGTTATCTTGTAGAGAACAATCAAGCAAAGGCGTGACTTGAAATTAAGTTGTAATTGCCGTGTGTGTTGAACATGTAACTGTATTTTAGTTTATAATTAAAGATCGCTGGCACCATCTTCTGAATAAAATGATATTGGCACATTGCTGCTGTGTTTTGTAGTTGGCATTAAAAGATCATGGGAATCATGTTGTAACTGATAAAATCATGATTACTAAATTCAACATTGTTTGGTTATCTTAAGAGAGATATCAAGCAGACTCATTTCAATCCTATGAAACCAGCTTGAGATCCAATCTTTTGCTATCAAAGAAAATGTTGTATATAAAGATAAGGTACTTACATCTATCTTAGCTAATTTTTTTTTTATTTATGTTGTATAGCACAATATAACATGGAAACAAAACAGTGCTAATGCACCAGTAATATATTAGCTGCCAAGAATTTGTCATATATGTATAAATGACTTAGGTCCTTAATAATAGCGGGTTTATTAGCAAAATAGCTGCAGATGGTGAAAGAAAGTACTTAGTTGCTGATGAAATCCCAACACAAGATGGGATCTAGTCTGGCTAATCTCCCTCTTTTTCTTTTATGAAGATGTTTATAAAGACAAGTTGATCTATACATACAGTGATAATTAAAAATCTTTAACTATATTATGTTGTCCTGTGCACACACTCACATACACATTTTCACTCAGACTGAAGAATCAAATGTTGAAACTGCTAGTCATTGTAATGTATTGCTTTTTTTCTTCTTCTGATTTTCAAAATATGTATAACTCTATTGCTGTTGATTTGATTAAAGATGGCAGTGATTCTCTTTTTTTGTTAACCATTAATTTTCTTAACATTAGTTTCAAGGTTCATCCAAGGCTGGGACCACAGGCCAAACGTCCCCTACCCAATTCAGGATCACAACATATAAGTACACTGCTGCATAATTTCTTTTCCTCAACAGGCCCTGCCCTGTTTAACATTGTCCCGAAACAGATAAAAGAAGAAAAGGATCCTATCAGCTTTAAACGGAGTCTAGACAGATTTCTTCAAGGAATACCAGACAAGCCACCCATACCTGGATACAACTCACTCAATAAGAACTCACTACTTGAATGGATGATAAACAAAACTTAACTGTAAAAAGGATTTAGATAATCCTACCAGGTGGTGCTATTAAGTTAGACATGGCCTGGACCAATCTTTGGTTGAAACATATAAGTTTATCTAAGTTTATATTACTCTCTTTCACCCTTGCCTTTATTGCTCATCTTGTTCACCATATATTGCATTGTTTAATCTGTGTCTTTATTGTCTATCTATGTTCTGCATCCAACACATTCTTTTGCCCATGCCTGTTACACATCTCTCACTCACTTCCTCCTTTTCTCAATTCTCACCATACTATGCTTTCAGTTTAACTAAGTGTAGCTCAGCAGTGCATCTCTCCAGCCAGGATATCACTGCACCTTTTCTTACCCTTTTTCCATCACTCCCTGTGCCACTTATTGGTACAGAATCTACCTATTTTCCATTCACCATGTCACCACCATCATTTCTAAACCCTTTGAACCGAGCTGATTGCTTATGTGTAGATGGCTACACTGGACCATCTTATACTCACTTTAGTTTACCTTCACCCTCTCCTCCTGTGCTACTCTGTCTACCAACATGCTCTTATTTCTTTTCAACCACACATCTTGAGTCTCTGCCATCACTCTATCTCCTGTCATCTACCTGCCATCTCAGTCATGTTACCTGGAATATACATACCTATTCAGAATACTGTGCGCATGTACTCCTATCACTCATCTCAGATTCTGCTATCAGTCAGGCCTTTATCACTCATATATTTCCTTCTCTCTGTAAAGAGGTGGGCAAGTATGCAGAGACATGAAACTTCAAAGTGTCTTTAGTTGTGATGTGGACATGGTTACCTCCCTAGTGCTGGTGCCATGGGAAAGCACTCAGTACAAAATGAATTGTTCCTCCTTGTTAGCACTTCATTCTTCCTATCAAAAATATACTATATAAATAGAATAAACTGACACTGTATACACACGCACACACATCTTTTTATTAGATCCACTCATTGTTGTTCTTTGTGTCAAAAACAGTAATTATCGTATATATTGATTTATTTTCTTCTGTACACCTTTTTATACCTGTTAATGATACTTCATAAAAAGAAATTACGATTACTTAATGCACTATGAGTGAGTAGATATTCATATATGTTTGTGTAGGCATAGCTTTGTGGTGAAGAATCTCACTTTGCAACCACGTGGTTTCAGTTTCAGTCTCACTGCGTGGCACCTTGGGCAAGTGTCTTCTCTTATAACCTTGGACCGAACAATGCTTTGTATTTGAATATGGTTGACAGAAACTGTGTGGAAGCCCATTGCGTGTGTGTGTGTGTCTTTGCATTTGTGTTTATCCCCTCCACAAATACAAATGCAACCAGTGTTGGTTTGTTTATGTCACCATAACTTAGCAGTTTGAAAAAATAAACTGATAGAGTAAGTAAAATAAGTACCGGAGTCAGTTTGTTTGACTAAAATGCTTAAGGCAGTGCTTCAGCCTGGCTGGAGTGATATGATTAAAACAAGTAACAGATAAAAGACAAATAAGCCCAGGCATGGCAGTGTGGTCAGAAGCTTCCCAACTACATGATCCTGGATTCAGTCCCACCGCATGCTACTTGAGTAAGTGTTTTGTACTATAGCCCTGGGCTGACCAAAGCCTTGTGAGTGGATTTGACAGAGAGAAAGAAACTCATCCGAAAGAAGCCCATCGTATACATATATATATGTATACATATCTATATGTGTGTATGTTTTTGTATTTGTCCCCCACCGACACTTGACAACCGGTGTTGGTTGGTTTACGTCCTCGGTAACTTAGCAGCTAAGCGGTAGAGATCGATAGAATAAGTACCAGGCTTAGAAAAAAAAAGACAAGTCCTGGAGTTGATTTGTTAGGCAGTGCCCCAGCAGGGCCACAGTCTAATGACCGAAACAAATAAATGGGTTGATGTTGACATTATTACCCGGAAACGAAATCGAAAAAAAAAAATAGTGCAACAGGTGTGAAAAAAGGTGTAGGAAACGAATATGAAAACAAAAATTCCAGGAAAGTAACGAGGGTGGGGAGGCCTTCGGAAAATTCACAAGATCCAATGCTTTTCCCTCATAACTTATAGGAAAATAGTTTTTTTTAATGAAATTTTATATTAATACCTTTCAAACGGTATAGGTTACGATTACAAAGAAATTTGTGAAGAAAATCTTTTCTGATGGGGTGGGAAGAGGACTTCGGAAAATTCACAAGATTAACAAGATCAGAGTTTTTTTTTCCCTCGTAATTTTGAGGAAAATATAATCCTTTTGAAATCGCAAATTAGGCTTTTCCTCAGGAACTTGGATGCTAAACATCTCTTTGAAGGGTTCGGGTCCTTACTTTTACTATACACACACACACACATATATATATGTATAGTAGAAGTAAGGACCCGAACCCTTCAAAAGTATGTTTAGCATCTAAGTTCCTGAGGAAAAGCTTAATTTGTGATTTCAAAAGGATTATATTTTCCTCAAAGTTTCGAGGGAAAAACTTGGATCTTGTGAATTTTCCGAAGTCCTCTACCCCCTCCTCGTTTCTTTCTGCACATTTTTGTTTTCAGATTCATTTCCTACGTGGGTGTGAAGTAGAAAGATATCCATTTTCCTCAAAGTTACGAAGGAAAAATATCTGATCTTGTGAATTCTCCGATGTCCTCTCCCCATCTCCTCGGACAAAATTTTCCCCACAAATTTCTTTGTAATCGTAATCTATACCGTTTGAAAGGTATTTATATAAAATTACACTAAAAAACCTCCATTTTCCTAAAAGTTATGAGGGAAGAACATCGGATCTCGTGAATTTTCCGAAGGCCTCTCCTCACCCCCCCCCCCCCCGTTGCTTTCCCGGAATTTTTGTTTTCATGTTCGTCTCCTACACCGTTTTTTACACCCGTTGCATTTTTTTTTCCGATGAATGATGTAAGAAAAAAATACCTGTGAAGTTGTCACAGCCTATGATACTACGGGACTCTTAAATATGATCTGTAATACTATTCAATGCCCCACTTCCACATGACGCTCAGATGCAGGATTAGTTTCCAGCCTGTGCAGGCCTTTAGTGACATGTAATATTGATATCGTTGATGTTTGCTCTGAATATCGCAGTCGACAACTGGATTGTCGACCACTACTGGAAAATAATATCTATACGAGTGGGAAGTGAATTAACGGAGAGTTACATTCTAGGAAGGAAGGATTAGGCTTAATGATTTAATACTAGGTGAGGGTAAGGTGAGTATGGAGATGATGAAAACAGTTGGTAGTTGTTGATAAAAGGAAAAAAGATGTGTCGTGTTGCCCTGGGTGTTTGCGTTATGCAACTCACCACCTACGCACACGATCAAACACCCTCACAGATACACACACGAACGAACGTATATACATACACACACTTCAGTATTACGTAACTAGCTACCTACCTACTTGTATGTATATGTGTTAGAGTCTAACAGTTAGACAACTAGCTACATACACACGCGCACGTGTGTATGTGTTATGTAAGTAGCTACTTACATGATTATACACACGCAAACAGAGACATACACAAACACGACAAATTCATCATAGCAACTAATTTATTTATTTATTTTTCTTAAATAATTTATCATATTCGTGCGAGTGTTTATAAATAGAATTCTGTTAGAATACTTAAAAATACGAGAACATCATAAAAGAATAGAAGCTTTTTTTATTATTTTTTTTTGTATTTATTGGTCAAATTATATTTCTTAAAATCACGCTAGACGGAGAGTGTAATGTCAAGATAACAACAGGCGTTAAATATAGATTACAGTGTGCTATTCTTAGAACATGGATAGTCTTTGGTTAGCTGATTGGCTAATATAAATAGAGATCTTAAAATAGAACTGTAGAACATAAATGGAAGGTTGATTCATTTTTAAACATACATACATTTATGTATGTATATATATATATATATATATATATATATATATATATATATATATATATATATATATATATATATATATATGTGTGTGTTAATATGCATTGTGTTATGTATCCGTGCGTGTGTGTACATTTATCGTTATATACGACACATACTTTATTTATATTTTATTTTTTACTTGTTTCAGTCATTTTACTGCGGCCATGCTGGGACCCCGTCTGGAAGGGTTTTAGTTGAACAAATCGACTCCAAGACTTTTTTTTTTAAGCCTAGTACTTATTCTATTGGACTTTTTTTTTTGCCGAACCGATAAGTTACGGGGACGTAAACACATCAACACCGGTTGTCAAGTGCTGGGGGATAGACACAAAGACACAAGCACATACATATATACATATACACATGCACATATATACATACATATATACATATGTTGAATCGTTATTCCCTACGCATTTTTTTCTCTCTTTTTTTTTCCGTTATCTCTTTTTTTTCCTTTCAATCCTTTCTGTCGAAGAGCATAGGCTCGAAACGACAAAGACTTTTCCATTCTTCCCAAGCATCAAACACCTGCTTGTTGTTCCTTCACCTGTCTTTGTCTTTTGTTTTCTGTAAATTTGAACTATATATGTATGTATGTATGTATGTATGAGTGCGCGACGGGTTTCTTTCAGTTTCCGTCTACAAAATCCACTCACAAAGCTTTGGTTGGCCTGATGCGCAAGATGCCACACAGTGGGACTGAACCTGAAACCATGTGGTTGGGAAGCAAATTATTTACTGTCAGAGACATTATTTTGATAAATAAATGTATCCCCTCTCCATTATCTATTGAGTACTTTGCCTTGGGTTGTAGAACGCTTTTTTTTTTAATGAGAACATACACTCAACAGTTATATATATATATATATATACACATAAACATACATACCAAGGGAATGAGAGAGAGAGAGAGTTTGATGTATATTTACAATATATGTATATATTTGTGTGCGTGACTGATAAAAAGTTTGCATCCCAACCATATGGTTCCAGGTTCAGTTCCACTTTGTGGCACATTGGGTGTCTTCTACTATAGCCTTGGGCTGACCAAAGCTCTCATGAGTGGATTTGGTTGACGGAAACTGAGAGAAGCCTGTCGTATATATATGTGTGTGTGTGTGTGTGTCCATGTTTGTCTCCCCACCACCTCTTGAGAACCATTTGTTGGTTTGTCTACTCCCTGTAACTTAGCGGTTCATCAAAAGAAACCAATAGACTAAGTACCAGGCTTTAAAATAAAGTACTAGGGTTGATTTGTTCGACTAAAAATTGTTCAAAGCAGTACCCCAGCATGGCCACAGTCTAATGACTGAAACTAGTAAAAGATAAAAGATACATATATATATATATATATATATATATATATATATATATATATATTATATAGACTATATATATTATATAGACTATATACTATATAAATGCATATATTATATATATATATGAATATTTATAAACCGTGCTAATGCCAACCCTTGTTGTGTACAAATGAGTTACTTTGTTCTACTTCTTTGCATATTGAACCACCAAGCTGCTGGCCCTTTCTGTTTATGTTGGGTACTAGTATCAATGAGAAAACACATGGAGTGTATTTGGTATCAGTGAGAAAACACATGCAGACAATCACGTATGCACACACACACACACACATGATGGGTGTCTACCAAATTTCACTCGTAAGTCACTAGTCAGCTTGAGGCTTTGGCAATCTTCCAAGATGTTGTAGAGTAGGATCAAACTCCTAATCATGTGACTATGCAACAAACGTGTGTGTGTGTGTGTGTTGAGTTTCTTTTGTCTGAGACAAAAAAATTCTTTTCTCACACACTCTCTCTCTCTCTCTCTCTCTCTCTCTCTCTCTCTCTCTCTCTCTCTCACACACACACACACACACACACACACACACACACACACACATGCATATAAATATATATTCAATTTTGTTAACACTCATTGCCAACCACACCTTGCTGTTGGCTTTTGTGACTCTCACAAGTATGAAATCCACAGAGTATGAAATCTTATCAATGGTTGCCTGCAGATCAATGAATGCCAGTTATTGTGGTTTGCTTATGGCTAAGAACTTCTCATCTTGTTGTTTCACATGAAAGAAAACATCAATGGCACCTCCAACCTGGCACAAACCCAAACTACATCTCATTTAAGCTTGTTCTTTTCATTATCAGTTGTACTTTTAAACTCATTCTGTTCTTTCCATAATTTCATCCATTAGTTTTACATTGCTGTGGTTGTTTCTTTCTAGACTGTTACCTTTGCCTTTGATGATGTCACTGGGAAGATGCGTGGCTTGGTGGTTAGGGTATTCAGCTTATGGTCATAAAGTCTTGAGTGCTCAGCCATTTGCACGTTATTTTCACTAGCAGGTTTGTTCCATTGATCGAATCAACTGGAACGCTTGTCGTCATAATCAATGGAGTGTCAGTTATTATGTCACTCATTGTGTTACCTGCCTCCTGTACTACCTGGTTAAATATGTGAGCCTTATTTCAGTGGATATTTTTCAGCATTTCCTGATGCTAACCTTCATTTGTTTCCAGGCCAGGAAATAATCCCCAAGCAGCCCAAATAGATTTTAGCTCAGGATTACAAACAAATGACACCATTTGTAATGAACAATGAAGGTTTCGTTTTACATTCAGCATGTACAAGTCAAGAAACCTGGATATGGTTTCAATGTGCACGGCCAACAATGACACCTTTTTAAATGAACAGTGAAACTTTTGTTTACAACCAGTATACGTGTAAAGATGAAAGAAATACACACCCAGTCATGCATGCACGTGCATACACACACACGCTGATAGTTTTCATCTACCAGTTTCACTCACAAGGTCAACCAGCAGTTATAGTAGAAGACACCAGCTGTCAGTGTTCACACAATGGAACTGAAACCCTAACCACATGATTCCAAAGTAAACTTCTCAACCCCACAGCCATGCTGTGAATATATTTGATCATTATCATAAAGTTGCTCTTTGTAGCTGTTAGATACCATTCTGGCGATGTCTTTTAATATTCAACAGTACCTGGAATATTGAAAATGTTGGAGACAGCAGAGTTTCAAGCTCTGTTGTTCTGTGCTATGTTTCATGCAGCTTAGATTGGAATGGGATAAATTGTTTCCGTCTTAATTTCTCTGGATCCCTTGAAAATATTTCAGTTTAGCTGTGCAAGTAAAGGAAAAGAAAAATTAAATAGATGCCTAATCTTATTGCTTATGATACAAATCTATTTATATTGAGGTAGGTTGTGCCATTGAAAGCTAGACTCTTTTGCTTGGGGCTCAGAACACTATTAGGAACAAAACAAATATTGTCAATTCTTTGATCATTAAACTGATGCCACTCTGTTGCATTTATCAGTTTTTTTTCCATTATATTTTTCTGGTGCTATATTGTCTATATGACTTAATACTAAGATAATTCAAATCAATTAAAATGAGTCCTAGTTTATAATTAAATTTTAATGTATTCACTTCAGTCTTTTTCATGTCACTGTAATTGTGCAGCATTAATGAAATTTCTTTACAGACTTTAAAGAAATTTGTTCAGTCTTCGACAGAAGGAATAAATTTTAAGACAAGAAGAAAACTGTCAACCATTTCTTATAGACAGTGGCCTAGTGTTGTTGCAGTCCATTAGTAAGGATGAGGGGGAAAAAATGTAAAAGAGTTTGTGTATGTGTGGGTGTGTATTACATACCGTCATCATCATCATTGATGCTTTTACTGTCACCATCCCTTACCTGTTTTCAAGAAAGGTAATATTTCCCCTTGGCCAGACATTTTTCACAGAAGATTGAAAACAAACAACATACTCATTTGCAACCATCATGTGATGTCAAGACAAGGGTACATACAAATACAAACACACACACAAATAAATGTTAAACCTTTTTTATCTTTTTACTTGTTTCAGTCATTGAACTGTGACCATGCTAGGGCACTGCCTTGAAGGGCTTAGTTGAACAAATCAACCCCAGTGCTTAATGTTTATTATATCTGGTGCTTATTCTATCGCTCTCTTTTTGTGAAATCACTAAGTAATGGGATGTAAACAAACCAACAGTGGTTGTCAAGAGGTGGAGTCAGACGTAAACACAATCACACACACACAGACACAACACACAATGGACTTCTTTCAGTTTCCATCTGACAAATCTACTCACAATACTTTTGTCAGCCCAAGTAACATGTAATGGGACTGAACCTAAGACCACATGGTTGGGTAGCAAGCTTCTTATTATGTAGCTATGCTTGCACCTATACCATGCCTGCACCACACCTGTCTTCATCTTTTTTTTTCTCTGTAAATTTCAACTATATATATATATATATATATATATATGTATGTATGTATATGTATATATATATGTGTGTGTGTGCGTGTGTGTGTATATATATATATATATATATATATATATATATATATATATATATACACTATTTCACTTAATCAAGCTTGTCAGTTGTAACCGTGCTGAGGTACTGCTATTAAAATTACTTCCAATGATTTGTTTCCACAATTCTGTTTTTGTTCTTGGATTTTGGAGAATGAGGGCGTTTGATATCACTGCCCTTATTTGAGTTTGTTACCATTACACAGACTCATGTGGGATCTCAGATAAAAAGATTTTTCTAGATAGCCTTTTTGAACATTTGTAAATTTATTTGTTGTTGATCTCTTAAGTTCTTAAGCAAAGTTTTAGAGAACTATTGAAGAAGATTTGCTAAAAAAAATAAAACATATGAAAATATATCACCTGTTCATCTGTTTTATTGCAACATATAAAAGCCTATGACATATCCATCTACTCACATGCAAAAATATATTTTATGTCTTTAGTGTTTCAGACTTTTTATGTGAAACACAAAAGCAATGAAGGTTGCTACTTTGATGCAGTTTTACTGTTGATAAATAGCTGAATATATTTTTTCATGGTATGATCATCTTTAAGGGTATGGTGAATCCATTATGTAGGAAAAACATTACTTTGGCCAGTTTGTATTTGGAAATATCTCAATAAATATTGATGTAAATATGTATGAGAGTTCAACAATTTTAATCTTTTCTTCAAATTTCCAAAAGGCTATAATAGGATGTTGTACTTGTCTCCAAGATGGAATTTATGCATTCTGAAGAGATACATTTGTTCTATAATGGACAAATCAATTTTTATATTTGTTAATATTATCATCTTTTTAAGGCAGCGAGCTGGCAGTATCTTCAGCATGCCAGGTAAAGAGCTTAGTGGCATTTCATCTGTCATTATGTTCTGAGTTCAAACTCTGCTCAAGTTGACATTGCCTTTTATTCTTTTGTGGGTGATAAAATAAGTACGAGTTGAGCACTGGGATTGATGTAATCAATTTACTTCCCTCCCCTAAAATTGCTGGCCTTGTGCCATTATTATCATCTTTCAGACTCCAGATATATTTAGGAAGTGAGGTAATGAGCCATGCTTCAGAATGTCTGAAAAACCATTTGTAAAACATTCTTATAATATTTATGTTTGCATGTGTGCATGCATGCATGTGTCTGTGTGTAAGAGAGAGAGAGGGGGGGAGAGAGGGGGGAGAGAGAAAGAAAGAGAGAGAGGGAGAGAGAAAGAAAGAGAGAGAGGTGAGCATGCCCATGTCACATGTGATTTTTTTTCTTGTCTTTCTTTGTTATCATTCTGTGCAATTTTTTTACACATAATATATATCATCATCATCATCATCATCGTTTAACGTCCGCTTTCCATGCTAGCATGGGTTGGACGATTTGACTGAGGACTGGTGAAACCGGATGGCAACACCAGGCTCCAATCTAATTTGGCAGAGTTTCTACAGCTGGATGCCCTTCCTAACGCCAACCACTCAGAGAGTGTAGTGGGTGCTTTTACGTGTCACCCGCACGAAAACGGCCACGCTCGAAATATATATATATATATATACATATATATATATATATATACACATGTAAATATATATAAAGAGGTAGGAAGATAGATAGATAGACAGATAGACAGACAGGCAGACAGACAGACAGACATATTGTGCAGCATGGCTGTGAAGTTGAGGAGCTTGCTTTGCAACCACTTGGTTTCTGGTTCAGTCCCGCTGTGTGACACCATGGGTAAGTGTCTTCTACTATAGCCTCAGTCTTACAAAAACCTTTCGAGTGGGTCTGGTAGGCAGAAACTGAGAAAAGCCCATTATGCATATATATGAAGGGCATCCAGCTATAGAAAACATGCCAAAGCAGACTATTGAGCTTTGTACTGTCCTCTGGCTTGCTAGTTCCTGTGAAACCAGCTAATTCATGCCAGGACAGAAGGATCATATTAAATGATGATGATATCATCATCATCATCATCATCATCATCGTTTAACATCCGCTTTCCATGCTAGCATGGGTTGGACGATTTGACTGAGGACTGGTGAACGGGATGGCTGCACCAGGTTCCAATCTGATTTGGCAGAGTTTCTACAGCTGGATGCCCTTCCTAACGCCAACCACTCCGAGAGTGTAGTGGGTGCTTTTACGTACCACCGGCACGAGGGCCAGTCAGGCGGTACTGGCAACAGCCACGCTCAAAATGGTGTTTTTTACGTGCCACCTGCACAGGAGTTAGTCCAGCGGCACTGGCAACAACCTCGCTCGGATGTTTTTTCACATGCCACCAGCACAAGTGCTAGTTCGGCGACACTGGTAACGATCACGCTCGAATGGTGGTATAAGTGCCACTGGTACGGAAGCTAGACAGCTGCTCTGGCAATGATCACGCTCAGACGGTGCTCTTAACGCTCCACTGGCACAGGTGTCAGTCACCGAATTTGGTGAAGATTAGCAACCTATTAGGGCATCTGACCTTAGAAAATCTTCCCCAGTAAACTCTGTCTAACTCATGCAATCATGGAAAAGTGGAAGTGAAAACAATGATAATAAGGATATTATGATAATACTAGATCATCATCATCATTATCATTGTTGTTGTTTAACATCTGCTTTCCATCCTGGCATGGGTTGGATGGTTTGACTGAGGACTGACAAGCCAGGAAGCTGCACCAGGCTCCAATCTGATCTGGCAAGGTTTCTACAGCTGGATGCCCTTCCTAATACCAGCCACTCCAAGAGTGTAGTGGGTGCTTTTTACATGCCACTGGCATGGGAGCCAGTCAGACTGTACTGGCATCTACCCTGCTCGAATGGTGCTTTTTACATGCCACCAGCACGGGAGCCAGTCAGGCAGCACTAAATGATTTAGCTAATTCTTAAACTGATATCATAAACTTTTCAGAGGCAGAAAATGGAACGATCAAATTAAATTCACCTTGATTTATCTATTTTTGTTATGACTTTAACATAAAAACCAATACATAAACAAATAATAATTATATCAAAAGAAACCTCATGCTGATTTAATTATTATTGTCGTTACTTATTTTTAAATGCGATTTAGAAAAATAAGACTTGATATAAATAACAATAGTAAATTGATTGGTGTCACAGAGATAAGATTATCTGCTGTTACTGATAGCTTACTGATACATCATATATTAACTGTGATGCCTCATTGAATGCATTAGAACTGACTGAAATATCATTATATAATGTAACTCGTGTCTTATCCAAATAAGCACTTCCTGATTATTCTGGTTGCTTACCATTTCTCATAACACCTTGGATTATTGGTTTTACACTGAAAAAAAAAAGAAAAAAAATGTTTGCTTTCATTCTCTGAAAACAGAATCACAAAAACCTTTCAGGTAAGGGTGGTACATTTATTACTATAAAGCATTGAGTTTCATTATTTCAGTTGATGTGACAGGAACCTGCAGTTTCCATGATGTATGGATGTAACTAATGACAGTAATCCATTTATCTTCCATTTTCCAAGCTCATTTCCAGATATCTTTATTTTAACTTGTTTATGTATTTTATGGCAGCAAAACTGATGTAGTTGTGGGCAGTTATTCTAAAACTTTTGTACAAAGGAGGAGAAAAGAATTTCAAAGTCCTTTGGTTCATAGTTTTCATTATAATATTTTACAAACAAATCTCATATATTTTAACCAAAATTGGGAGAAAATGCTGGGACATTTCTAAAATCCTTTTGCTTATGTAATGAGTAAAAAATAAAACAAACTAATAGATCTTGATTCTTTTCAAGTTATTTACTTTGTGTGAAAGAAAACTGGTTAAGTGGATATTGCATTTGACTATATTCTTATAGTTTGTGTGTTCAAATAGTTTATATTCATATCTACTGCAGATGTTTCTGCAGTAGATATGAATATAAACTATTTTCATGGATGTGTAGTTAAAATGTTTGTTCTGCAACCATGTGATACCAGGTTTCACAGCACTGCACCTTCAGCAAGTGTCTTTTTGCCTTGGCTGTCAGTGTAGAAACTGAGTGGCAAATGGAAACTGAGTGGAAGCCCAACATATATATACAATATATATATATATATATATATATATATATATATGTGTGTGTATATATATATATATATATATATATATATATATATATATATATATATATATATATATATATATATGGGGGTAGGTATGAATATGTATATTGTTCACTAATGTACAGAATGTAGACATCATTGGAAAAGCCTAAAAATGAGTGTTATTTGAGTGAAGTTTCCTTTTTGTGGTAGTCGTTCTGCACTCTTACAAATACTACCTTGTCATTTTTGCTGTGAACCAGTGATTGCAATTATCGTTTTTATTTAATCCTCTCTCAAAATAAAAAAAAAACTTTGACAATTCATCAAATGTTAATTCAGACAGATCTTTAGTGCTTTGCTCTATGTACAGTCATTTCTCTCAGCTCACCTTCAACTGTTCTATACTAAGAGTCCTTTAGCTACCTTAGTTTACGTTTTCTAGATGGTGTCCATCTTACTGATACGTTTAGTGTTTTATCCTGAGTATATGGCCAAGCCATCTGAGCTGTTGACGTGTTATTTCAAGGATCACACCTGTTTTTACAATGCAGTTCATCATTTGTCAGAAGATATGGCTGATTTTCCCCAGGGACACATTGTAGAATGCATTGATGTTAATAAGTCTTCTTTTACTATTTAATAGCTTTCTGAGCCATGCATTAGGTCAGATTTGACATTGCTGTTATAGAGTTCAATCACAGACCTAAGATCTTATTTGCCTAAACTTCCAGATCAACTGAAGTTTTGCAAATATCTGATGTGCTCTACGAAGCCTTCCTTGGTTGTTCTCTTATACCCTGTTGACAGGGTAAAAAGCTTCCTAGATAAAAGGTTTCTTAGATATGTAAAACCTTCCAACTAGCTTATTGGCTTACCATTAGCCATAAGTGCAGAGTTTTTGGAGTTTATGTACATGAACTCATGCATTGTTCACCAGTTGTGGCATAAAATAAATATGCATACCTACCTGTCATAAGATACCTAGCTGGCATAAAATAAACAGCATACCTAGCTGTCAAGAGTATGTTTCAGAACTTCTGAAAATTTACTGGTAATAGACTGATATTGTTTAGAGGTTGGGATTTGCATCTTCCATTTATAAATGCAACTGCATATATGTATATATATATATATATATATATATATATATATATATATATATATATATATATGCATATATATCATATATCATCATCATCATCATCATTTAATGTCCATTTTCTGTGCTAGTATGCTTATTTTTCCAGACTGCATTCTTCAATGTGTCCTTAACTAAAACAGTAGTGTTTAATTTAAGAGAGATTTAGCTACTATTTTTGGAAGATTGTATTCCTCTGTACAGACTCTCTTATTGATTTGCAAAGGCAGAAGGTATAATTGAACTGTATTAAACTCAACTATGGATCAAGACTAAACTCTGAACTCTGCTCTCTAGTACTTGTTATCATCCTGTAACACTCTCGCAGGAATCTCTATATAGTCACTCAACTTGCTAGAAATAACCACCAAATCTGCCTCAAATCATATCATGCTATCTTAAAAACAAAAGGATATATTGGATAATGTAACCTTCAATAAATAAATAAATAAATATAAGAGAGACAAGATGATCATGGATGAACTGCCTTTGGTTATAGATCTGTTCATTCAGAGTTAAACAGCAAAAACAACTCCAACATAACTGAAATTAGATCAAATAGAAACTTCATTCCTTTATTCCTTTCAAACTGCCTGATTTAAAATAGCTATTTTGTTTATTTATTTGCAAATGACAGATAAATTTAGTGTAGAAATAAATCCTGATACAACAACAGCAAATATTACCATTCTGCTTTAATCCTATTCAACTGTGTTTGTTATTAAAACAATCTAGGAATGATCTGTGATCAATTTTTCAGTTGCTAAAAGCAACTTTCCACTCTCCCAGCTTATCTTAATGGTTGGATGTTTTGAGGTGTAACTATTTCATGGGAGGGTGGGGGTGGGGGAGAAAGAGAGAGAAAAAGAGAGAATTGAGTTACAGAAAGAGGAAAACAATAGAGAATCATAAAAAAAACTAAACAAAGCAATATTTTATTATGAAATGTAAACAAACTTTACACTTCATAGTAAAATATTGGCTATTTTCTGTGTTTAATCTGTAAATTAATCTTAAACGACCGAGAAAAATATTAAAGCTATATTACTTATTCATTGGAAAAAATATTAAGGCTATGATACTTATTTTTTGGATTGGCCTTTTACCCTTCTGGGGTTGATAAAATAAGTAGCAGGCTGGCACTGGGATTGATAAAAATAGAAACCTGTAAAGTATCAATAAGACACTAAGATCGAAGTAATGGGTTGATGTAATAAGTACCGGTTAGATGTTCATCATCATCATCACCATCATCATCATCATCATCATCATTATCACCAACAACAACCTCTAGACCAGGGATGGGCAAGTTTTCGTCAACTGGGGGCTCTGCATTGTACCATTTACAAGTGGGAGAAAGCCACATGATAAAACACATATGCATGAAATATTACTTGCCCTCTTTAAACTGAATTTCTTGCAGTTCTTCTTAATTTTATTTGTCTTAGTATGAAAGTTTACATTAAGCTGGCATCTCTTTCATTATTTCCTAATGATAATAACGATGATTACTAGTCTAAATAAATTATAGTTTAAAATATTGAGGTGAAAAAAAAAAAAAAAAAAATTCATTGATATTTTATTAAAGAACAAATTTCATTATCTGTATGTTACAGATAATATGGTAAAGAACGTGAATGTGCAAAAATTTCATTGATACAGACTGTATCAATGAAATTTTTGCACATTCCATACCATATTTTCAATATTAGGAAGAATTTGAGACTTTGCTACTCTTAGGTTATGCTGCAAATTAGTAACCTAGAAATTCGCTGAGGGCTGCACAACAACATGTTAAGGGCCGCATGTGGCCTGCAGGCTACAAGTTGCTCATACATGCTCAAGACATTACTGGCTTCAGTCCTGGGACTCGTAAGGCAAGTTACTTAGTTTCTGTGACATATAAGAAATCAAGATCACAACATACTTCTGAAGAAGATGTCAGTCCATTACAGGGTGATTCATTTACAGTTGAGTGGAGTAAACCAATGTGAAATGAAGTGTTTTGCGCAAGGCCACAATGCATTTCTTGGCACAGGAATCAAAAACCATGATCCCACATTTGTGAGTGTTACAAGTGCTTGTGCCTCCTAACATAGAGAAGAGCAATACTCTAATCTAGTGATTCTCTACTATTTTTTGGCCCATGAACCCCTTTGATACCTATCTACCTCTATGGGACCCCTGTGTTAAAAAAGTCCTATTATATTTTTTATGATTAGAAGAAGTAGAAGTAAAATTAACGATTATGAAGGAACTACACATGTTTCAGTATTGGAAGATTATAAGATATATATATATATATAGATGTCATCATCATCATCATCATCGTTTAACGTCCGCTTTCCATGCTAGCATGGGTTGGACAATTTGACTGAGGACTGGTGAAACCGGATGGCAACACCAGGCTCCAGTCTGATTTGGCAGAGTTTCTACAGCTGGATGCCCTTCCTAACGCCAACCACTCAGAGAGTGTAGTGGGTGCTTTTACGTGTCACCCGCACGAAAACGGCCACGCTCGAAATGGTGTCTTTTATGTGCCACCCGCACAAGCCAGTCCAGGGGCACTGGCAACGATCTCGCTCGAAAATCCTACAGGAGCCAGTCAGGCGGTACTGGCAACGGCCACGCTCAAAATGGTGCATCTCATGTGCCACCCGCACAAGAACCAGTCCAGGGGCACTGGCAACGATCGTACTTGGCTTGCCGGGTCTTCTCACGCACAGCACATTTCCAAAGGTCTCGGTCAGTAGTCATCGCCTCGGTGAGGCCCAATGTACGAAGGTCTTGCCTCACCACCTCAGCCCAGGTCTTCCTGGGCCTACCTCTTCCACGGGTTCCCTCAACTGTTAGGGTGTGGCACTTTTTCACGCAGCTATCCTCCTCCATTCTCACCACATGTCCATACCAGCGCAATCGTCTCTCTTGCACGCCACAACTGATGCTTATAGATATATATATATATATAAAGGTTATGAAGGGTAATGGAGTCAACCAGACCCTAGAGATACAGGTAATACCGAGTAAGTGCTGTATACCAACAAGTTTTGCTCCTGATGTGGTTGCAACATGAGTGGGGAATATAACATGGGTCGTGTATTAGTGTGTGTATATATAAAAAAAGAATAGGATAAAGAGACCAATGGCATAAATAAAATTATATTTTATGTAGTTTTACATATGCCATTGGTCTCTTTGTCTCATTCTTTATATATATATATATATATATATATATATATATATTCAATCATCAGATTTTCAATTCTACCAACACATCTTTAGGTTCTTTTTCAAAATATTGAAATATTGTTTAAATTTATATATTTATATATATATATATAACAAATAATAAATGAGTATATGCATATATACGTACAGATATGTGCATACCTACGTCTACCTGTATATATAGGTGCATATCTGGGTACAGGACATTGCAAACAAAACGTAGACAAGAAAATAATAATAACCAGAGTACAGAAAACACACAAGCCACATAGAGAACATTTTCCTTCATCAACACCAGCGTTTCGAAGAGTTGGGCAGGACGCATCGTTAAAATGGCTCTTCCCATGGACTGCAAATTAAATTTGTATACACAAATTAAACCTGTGCCATGGAGGAATGTAGTGGCGGACAAAAAACAAGACAGGAAAACAAACAGAAAAGGCTATGCGGCCAGACGTGAAAAATTATGTGTATATGAACGCTGTGAGGCACGAGTGTGTGTGTGTTTCCAGTGTGTATGTATATGTGTGTTTGTGTTAATTTTTAGGTATTTGTTAGATGAGCAATATTCCAGCCTTTTCTTTTTCTTTCCTTGTTCTAGCAATATATTCTAATATAGACATCCAACTCAAAAGAAAGAAAGAATACTGATTTAAAGAATAGATTATTATAATGTTGCTCAATGGCTATGGGCTTGTACTGTCCTATAGTGGATGACATTAAACAAAAAGAAAACGATGTTTAGCACTATTTTCTTTGGTACACTGATAAGGCTTCTGTTTTCTACTAGCTTTTGTCTTGTCTTACTGTTGCATGGCAACAACAGTAACAGCAGTAATAGTTGCAACAATAACAGTGTACCAGAAGTAGCAGCAGCAGCAGTAGCAACAGCAGCAGTAGCAGTAGTCTTAACTTATTTATGAATTCTGCAAAACAAAAAAGAAAAGAAAAAATTTCCATTTTATGATAAACTTAACTGTGTTGGATGTGTATCACCAAGCTTGAAACAAATGCATCAGTTTTCTAAAATATCGGCTCCTGTGAAAAACAAAATTATGCTACTTAGAATTTTGGTTGAAATTTTTACTCTCTGTCTGGCTGTTTTTGTATAATGTGATGAATACACATAACTAATATAGTAATGGAAAGCATAAAATACAATGGAAAATAAAAATTAGTACCATAAAGTAATTTTTATGCTTTCCTTTTGTATTTTATATATATATATAATATATATAGAGTTTTTTTTTTTTAAATCAACTGCCATATTGGTTGCTATTAAATATGAAAAGACTGAAAAAAAAGGAAACCATTTTTCATTAAATGATATTTCTATCAGAATATTTTCAATCTCCAATGATTTTCAAATCAAATGTAAATGTCTACTCTCTCATTTACCTAAAACATACTTTTATCTCTCTCCAACATTTTGCTATCTCACAATTCCTTTTATCCCTCTCCATTATCTTATTATTTCTTCATCTCACTTATTGAGTCTCCCAGCTACTATATTTCTCATAATATATTAATCTATTAAATTTTTTGTTCATTCTCCTTTCCCATAACAATTACATATTTCTTTTTGTTCTTCCCTCATGGCTAAACGCTCCCTAGTCTCTGAACAAATTAAATATTTTACTTTTTTTCTTTCTACATAACCTTTCTTTTTAATCCCTGCCATAAAATTCCCACTATTCTTTCTTTTCCTTGTCTTTCATCATATTCAGTGTTTAATCATTAATAAATAACTATTTTCTGCTCCTATCATTTTTGATCAGTCATTATCAATGTCATTAATGATTTTTATGTCTGCAATGCAAGCTATTTTGGATAGAATTTGTTACACGATTGTCTCTTTCTCCATTTTGCCCTGACTTGATTTCCTCTGTCAATTCTATCCAGCTCTACAAAATCAACTCTCAACAGTCATGTTTTATTTGTCTTGTCTTTGCTTTACTATCTACTATTAACCTACGAATTCTGTAGTTCTTATCATCGATTCATCTATTTAACTTCTAACAGTCAATATTTTAGATCTAAAAGTAACTTTTTTCTTATGCTATTCTCACCATAAAATGCTGTCATGGTGAACTAAAACACACTTCTTCATATCAAGATCATGCTACACAAACCTAAATAGTAATTATCAAAGAAATATAATGGATGGATAATTCCAGGATCCAAATGAGAAATTTTATAGTTTTTAAGCTAAATGATCAATCAATGGAACTTGGTTTTAAGATTTTTTTAAATGCTTCTACCTGAAATGTTTTTGTTTTTGTTTTCCTTAACCTTTTTTTTTGTTTGCTTTTTAGACAAATTATCTCTTGCATTGACATTTTTCAGAATTTTACTTTATCATGACTTGAGTTTCAGTTTCAACTCCAAAAGGTTATTCTTCAATGGTACTGACTTATATCATTTGTGCTGATAACCAAATATGGTATCCATATCTCTTCTCTTGTACGTTAGTCAATACTCAAAGACCTGAACGAAATTTCTAGCGGAAATACCTTCATTTTTCAGTTTGGTCGGTTGACAAATCTGACATTGCACACTTGTAAGTTCTGTAGATTGGGTGCCTTGCAGTATCTGTTATGAATCTGTTGTGAAAGCATGTAGCTTAATGGTTAGGGTGTTTGGCTCCTGATTGTAAGATCATGAGTTTGATTCCTGGCAACGCGTTGTGTCCTTGAGCAAGATACTTTATTTTATGTCGCCCAGTCCATTCAGCTGGCAGAAATGAATTGTACGTATATTTTTAAAAGGCCAGCCTTGTCATGTTCTGTGTAACACTGAATCCCTCTGAGAACTACGTTAAGGGTAAGTGTGTCTGTGGAATGCTCAACTACTTTCACTTTAATTTCACAAGCAAGTTGTTCTATTGATTGAACCAACTGGAACTCTTGTCATAACCAATGGAGTGGCAGTTATGGATCTGTGCCTTCTGATTTCAAATTCCACTTCTTGTCACTAGGGTGCCAAAATGGTAACTCTTCTGGCAGGAATTGCAACCAATATATAATGCAGCAAGTAACTGGCAATAAATAAATAAATAAAAATGGAAATATTTTTCGTTATATCTCTGGAGAATCATTATGCCAGTAATAAATGCACTGATTAGTTTTATTTCAGTTTTTTTCTTAGCCGATTTAACACTTAACCAATTAATTAATTGATTGTTTGATTAATCATTGGGTTAATCAGCTAGGCTTCTCAAAGAATTTTTTGTTGCCATTCATGACCTTATCAGTGACATGCCCCCTCTACTGAAGGTCTGCTGTCATCGAGTTTAAACCTATTGGAGTAATGACTCTCCTGAGATGCAACAAAATTGGCTTCAACGTACAGATTCACATCGAGAATCTTGCTGACGAAATATAAGAACAAAATGGAAATATAGTTTCTTTTATTCAGTCAGACGATTGGCTGTGATGTGATTATTCTCAGCACATGCAAAGACCCAGCATTGGTTGACATGTCAATGCTAATAATAGTTTTTCTCTGGCATGATACAAAGGTCTGAGAAATGAATGGAATGCCTGGTGTGTGTCTTGTTGTGGCTACCCACTCCTAAAACAAATTGGGGAATAGGCCTGGGTATATATATATATATATATATATATATATATATATATATATATAGGAGAATATACAAAAAATAACAACAGACGAGGACAGGTGGTGTAAATAACAAAAGTATATATTAGTATGACGCTCGGGAATACGGAAAGTCTTTGACGTTTCGAGCTACGCTCATATATATATAATTGATACAAAGCCCCTTTTTTTAGACTTAAGAAATGCTAAACTAACTGTTCATTATATCAATGTAAATAAATCTCAATCAGATATTGGTTTCAAATTTTGGCACAAGGCCAGCAATTTTTGGATAGGGGTAAGTCAGTTACATCCTCCATCAGTAATCAACTGGTATTTATCTGAAGGAATGAAAGGCAAAGTCAACTTTGGCAGAATTTGTACTCAGAACATAAAAATTGATGAAATGTTGCTAAGCATTTTGCCTGGCATGCTAACAATTCTGCCAGCTCACTGCCTTAAATCTTAACCAGATATTGAAACTATTTTATCAAGCTTAACAAGGGTTTAACATTTTTTCTAGACTAGTAGTTAGGTCTGAAACTGAATTGTGGGAAGGTAAAATTTAAAATGAATTGTGAAGACAGATTATTCAACTTTTGAATTGTTTGATGAAATTTAAAATGTTATTGAATATGTTACACAATAAAGTAAAAAAATAAAGGCTACACAACATTTACTGCAAACAAAAACTGAGGAAGTGTTACCTAAGAAAAGTACGAGATGTTAATTTTATGAGATTTATGCAAAATTGTTTTTTGTTTTTTTTTAATTTTAAATATTAATAAAAGGGGTTCCAGAAGATTATTGATTTACCAGGATGGGTTGTAGTAGTAATGAGCTGAGAACTGCTGTTCTCCAGTACTTGCTACAAAAGAAATAAGGCTTACAATAATGATTATTAGTAGTACTTTTTATACAAGCAACTTTTTAGCGGGAGTGGGGACAATTGATGATATTTACTCCAATATTTGACTGGTGTTTTATTTTATTAAGCCCAGAAGGAGGAAAGACAAAGTTGACTTCAGGAGTATTTGAACTCAGAATGTAAAGAGCTAGAAGAAATACTGCTAAGTGATTTGTTTGATGTGCTAATGATTCTTCCAACTTGGTGTCTTAATCTTCTGCTATAATAATACTCTTGTGTTTTTCTCCATCACAACATATGAATGAGAAAGGAAGGGGTGATAGATGAATAAGGATAGAACGGGTGAAAAAGATCAATCACCGTTTTAATTCTGTGTGAGTATATGTGTGTGTGTGTGTGTGTATGCAATGGAAGTGGGATGGTGAACGTTCAATGCTGAAAAGAAAAATCAAACAGCATTTCAACTCTGTGTGAGTATATGTGTGTATGTATATGCATATACAAGGGAAGTATGTGTATGTTCCTATGTGTGAGCTAGCGTTCTTTCAGTAACAAACAATGACCGATGTCACATCTCAAAAGACAACCACTAGATAACATTGACAAGTGTATTAATTTGATTTACCATCCATATTTACATATAAAATACTACAATTAGCCATCATTTTTACGACACGGGGCCAGCTAGTAATAATAATAATTCTTCCTAATTTTGGCATAAGGCCAGCTTGCTACCTTAGCATTAGTGGTAGTATGACTTTCCCTTTCGTTCTTTCAGAATTGAGAAAATAAGCACCAGTCAATCATTGGTCGATGTAATCTACTGAGCTCTTCCCCCAAAATTTCAGGCCGTGCGTCTGTAGTAGAAAGGATTATCATTATTGTTATTATTAGCTCTCCAAGAAGTCTGGAAATTAGGATTCCTTGTTCTCACTGCTGAGGTCATGTTTGATTCCTCTTTTGGGAAATACCGTTTTTTGTTGTAAGGTGGTGAGCTGGCAGAATTGTGATTAAGGCAGGCAAATGCTTCTAGCTTGTTATGCCAAGGTCAACTTGCTTTCATCACTGCAGGGTAATAAATTAAGTACCAATTGAGACCTGAGGTCCATATAATTGATCACCTACTACCCTAAAATTCCAGGGCTTGTGCCCATTAGTAGAAAGTGTTGTTGTTGTTGTTGTTGTTATTTCTTCTCCCATTTTATTGGCTTTTGAGAGAAAAGAAAGGGAAAGTTGGTTGTGCAGGATTTGAACTCACAATATAGAAGAATGAAGTTCAATACTTGAAAGTACACAACTATTTCTGTCAAATAACAGCACTAATAAGTCTTTCGTATTATCTATAACAGTTATCACAATTTCATGTTCCTGTTCCTTCCTTCCCAAAACTTAGCTTGATGGCTTGTTATTTTTTTTATTCATTCACCTTATGCTACATAGATATATAATATGGGGTTGTAAATGGCTTTCAAGATTTAAAATACTTATATTATCTCTCTTTGTCTCTCTTATCTATCCTTCACCACATCTTTCTTCTCTATCTCTCTCTCTCTCTCTCTCTCTCTCCCTCCCTCTCTCTCTCATACAATCACTTTATCTTTTTATTACTAGATTTTCCCGTTATAAATGGGGTGGTTCTCTAAAAAACAAAATGCACAAAAATACACATGCACAAACTGAAAACATCTTTCTTATTCGTATTTTTTATTTTCATCATTAGCAATGTTCTTTATGAGTATTTCAGAAGTGTATCGAGATATAATTTATTTTTGTTTAGAGATATTATAATCTCAATTATCATGTGTGTAATATTCCAAATTGGTAATATGACAAGAAAATTATGACCATGAGAGTCGATTTGTTCAAATCTTCTCTTAAAAGCTTGCAATGGATCTATAATAGCATTTCACAAATATAGACAGGTATGATTTACCGATGCTTTCTTTAGGAAGGCATGAAACCTAAGAAGTTATTAGAGAAGTGTACATAAAAGGTGTATCGTTCACATTTTCCCCAAAGGCGTCATTAGCAATATAAGGGAGGTGAAATAATTATAGACAAGAATTAATGCTTAGTTTCTGTAAAGTTATCTTTAATATATAGCAATTACCATATACATTTGCACACATTTCTGTCTGTTTCTCTGTCTGTCTATATCTATCTATCTGTCTATCTATCTAGCTAGCTAGCTGTCTGTCTGTCTGTCTGTCCATCTGTGTGTGTGTGTTTGTATGTGTATATGTGTATATTTAGAAATATTTATATGTATATGTGTGTTTATATATGTATGCATACATATGTGTGCGTGTCTGTGTCTTTTCCATTGCTTTACCTCTCTCTTTGTCTATGTCTCTCTTCTCTCTCACAGGTTGTGAGATACATCATCTGCTTGTCTGTCTATCAATGAATGTATAGGTGTGGGTGTGTGGTTCCAAATCTCATAGCTCTGGGTTCAGTTCCACTGCATAGCACTTTGGGCAAGTGTCTTCTAGTATAACCCTGGGCCTACCAAAGTCTTGTGAGTGGATTTGGGAGATGGAAATTGAAAGAAGTTTGTCATATGTGTGTGTGTATGTCTCCTTGTCTTGACATCACATGATAGTTGTAAAATGATTTTCATTAACATACAAGCAGTGTCGTTCATTTCTAGTATTCTGTAGAAACATGTACGATCATGAGAAAACATTACTCTGCTCGGAAACAGGTGAGGGTTGATGACAGGAAGAGCATCCAGCTGTAGAAAATCTGCCTCAATAAATTT
Organism: Octopus bimaculoides; assembly: GCF_046866305.1. Taxonomy (NCBI): domain Eukaryota; kingdom Metazoa; phylum Mollusca; class Cephalopoda; order Octopoda; family Octopodidae; genus Octopus; species Octopus bimaculoides. The sequence goes on along the minus strand of NC_142931.1, from coordinate 24,622,518 downwards.
TGTCCAACACATGCAAACATGGAAAAGCGAATTTCAAAATGAAATGACAATAGTGATGATGATTATGAAGATGATGTTGTGTGTGTGTGGTACCCATGGCTGTGTAGTAAGCAGTTTGCCTCCCAACCATGTGATACAGCTGCACAAGTGACATAAAATAAACAATAACACACTTAAAATCACAATGGAAAAACTGAAAACACAACTTCACAAGAACTAGGTTATGGTCATTACATGGAAACTCTCTGCAAACAAACAGTCTATAAAGCAAGAGTTTCATGGAAAGGACCATCAGGCCACTTCTGGAACATTCAAAGACACCAATATACCCATGCATTATGGACCATATGCAATACAAAAGGAACATTTTAGTCACAACATACTTATATGTGTATACATATACCAACACACATTCACAAGCACAAACACACATTCCCTCAAAGCAAGGAAATAAAACACCATCTCACCCAAAACAAAATCCCACTACAGCCACACCAAACACACACATACACACACACATTCCACAAACATAAATAACAGATGTTTATTCAGTACAACAAAAGCACAATACACCAAAACCACTTAGCCATAAAAGCACCATTCATTAAAAACATATCTATCCACAATAGATATGTCCTTAATTTTACAGCTTACACCACTCATAAAAAAAAAATTCACAACCCCCTCCCACTTCATATGACCACTGACAAAATATCAAATGCTTATCACAGATAAACACAAAAGCATATCAAAGTTAAAGTTAAATACACACTACCATACACACTTGTACACTCAAATATCTCCTTGAATACATGTCAAAACTTACAAAAAGAAAAGCAAAATTGTAAAGAAATACAAACTGCTGCACATACACTCACACAATCACACACAAGCATTCACACACACACACATACATGTCTTTTTTCAATAAGACCTTTGGCATTATGTCATGCTTGAGAAGAAGACCCATCAAGCTGAGCAAAATTGCTGTCGTGGCAGGTACCAGTGTCACGCAAATTGGCACCCATGCTGGTGGCATGTAAACACACTCCAGTGTCATGCAAGTGGCATGTAAAAGCATTCATTACACTGGTTGGCGCTAGGAAGGGCATCCAGCTGTAGAAAACCATACCAAATCAGACTGAAGTCTGGTGCAGCCTTCCAGCATCCCAACCCAGTCAAACTGTCCAACCCATGCCAGCATGGACAATGGCCATTAAATGATAATGATGATGAGGAAAACAAATTCATAAAAGAACAATTTTTTTAACTCACTAAACAATCTCCTTAAATCATTCAGCTGTGAAAAGCATCATTCAGTAGGAATATGGTTAGATACATTACTCTGTAAGGAGCATAGGGCCAGTTTCCTGGTTTCTCCAGTGTATATATTCCTCCTTGGATGGGACACCAATTCATTGCAAGATTATCCATTTTTACCAACTGAGTGAACTGGAGCAACATGAAATGAAATGTTTTGCTCAAGAACATAATGTGGTACCCAGTCCAGGAATCAAAACCACAATCTTACAATCATGAGTCCAACACCCTAACCACTAAGCCATATGCCTCCAGTAGGAATATAGCTACTCACAATATATATGTTCTTAATTATTTTTTCAAATAACCCATTCATAAGCAACTTTTCTCAAAACATATACTACCTTATACACACAAAACAAGTATGTCCCATCAGCCAACATGCCCCACGAGTCAACATACCCCATTACCAACTCATCAACAAATCCTTAACACACCCTCCCATCTACAATTTCAAGAAATACAAACACCATATTACAAGAAATAAGATAATCAATCAATGAACTGGCCAGAAAAACACCACCCAAACAATAAGCACAAAAAGCACACCAACCAATAAATGCAAGCATTAGACCACACACACACCAAAAGATATAATACACCACCAATGCCAAGTTGTTAAGTTGTAACAGTTCTCTTTTGAGGATTGCAGTGGCATGAAACTTGAATCATAAGACAAACTCCCAGTTTTAGTTTCAATAAAAAACTACATATATATTTATACACATATATATATAATAAAAAAAAAAATGAGGAAAAACACAAGGAAAAACCAACACAAGGACAAGGTACATGCAAAGTATTAGCAAATGCTCAGGGAAGGAAAGAAAAGTAGTTTTATGTTACAAGCAAAGCTCTTTGTCAGAAACAGGAGACAGGAGAAAGTCCAAAAGAAAAGGAAGATGGGGGAAAAAAATTGCCAATGATCCACATGTGGTTATATATAATAAAAATTCTTGAATTAATTAATCAACATATAGCTTTTGTAGTAGAGGCATAAGGCCTGAAATATTGTGGGAAGGGGTTAGTTGATTACATCAACTGCAGTATTCAACTGGTACTTATTTCATTGCCCCTGAAAGGATGAAAGGCAAAGTTGACCTTGGTGGTATTTGAACTCAGAGTGTAAAGATGGACAAGACTAATTAATGAGTTTATGTAAAATACAATGCCACTACTAAATATGCTATATTTAAGATAGCAAGGTCACTAGTATTATACACATGCGTACATGTACACACACACACACACACGTGTATGTATTTTATGTAAGAGAGTGGTGAATGTAAAGAATTGTGGTAGAGGGTGCATATGTATGCTTTATATATTAAACCAGTATTAGTAGCACTAATATTGTTGATATATCTCAGATGAGGTTCAGTTTGTCAGCACAGGTGTGAAAAGTGTTTAGAGGAACAACCAAAATAATGTAAGAATAACCAGGTGGCATAGTGAAAGATTCTAACATATGAAACATGGGGGTATTTCTAAGCATTCCTATTGAAACTACTTTATTACCATAGTTTTTCAGTTTTAACTGAGAAAAGTGCTGTATGATGGCAAGCTGCATCTGTAACTCAATTTGTATTCCTGGTTGTTGCTATTTGACTTCTCATATATTAATATTCATGCAAAGAAAAAAAAAAGAAAGCATAAATATCCTAGTTATACCTACACTACTGCTACTATAATTACTGCTACTCCTTGGAGCTAGCTGGAGTTCTCTTCAGGCATTCACATTCACTCACCTCTCTTCCTCTTATCCTTGTGCACAGTACTCCAGCCCAAGACTAAACACTACACACAGTTCTTCTTCCCCAGAATATTGGGCCCTACATCCAAACATAAAGTAATAAGGGAGATAAATTATATCAATAAATCGATAACTACAAAATTTGACTAGGGAGATAAGATGTCATAACAGTTGTTTGAATGTGTTCGTCATGGATAGACCTCACATCCTGATGAGGATCCAGACTCTTGTTTGGATGGAAAACTTATAGTAGTTGCTGTTCTGTCCAGGAATTGTAAAATATTTATGAACCTACAATCATCATCATCATCATCATCATCATCATTTAACGTCCGCTTTCCATGCTTGCATGGGTTGGACGATTTGACTGAAGACTGGTGAACCAGATGGCTACACCAGGCTCCAATCTGATTTGGCAGAGTTTCTACAGCTGGATTCCCTTCCTAATGCCAACCACTCCAAGAGTATATATATATACATATATATATACAAAATGAAGATGGGAATGACCAACATTGTTGAAATAACTGTTGTATCCCTTTTAGAGATATTAATGGTTTCACGTTTAAAACTAACTTGTGTACTCTTAGAACTATACAAGAAAAATTAGTTGTTTCCTTTTTTTTAAGTTATTTTTAAAGAAAACACTAGTTTGCAATGCTTGCTTTTTTTTTTTTTTGTAAAAGTGTTCCTTATAACAAGGCAAGTTATCCACTGCAATTTTTAATCATATGTTAAAGTCAGGTTTTTGTTTTTTAATAATTAGTTCTTTTTTGTTGATTCTTTGTTTATTTCTGTTGACTCTGAGCATTTATAAATTAGAAATATTTTATAATTAGGTAGGTTCATTCTTGCACATGTTGCTGCATATCCACTTAATGGAATTTTTCAAATTTTCTCAGTGGCTTGACAAAAGAGACTGATAGAATAAGTACCAGGCTTAAAAAATAATTTGTATTGAACTTGCTTCATTCAAGTAAAATTCTTCAAGTCATCTCTCCAGCATGGCTGCAGTCTGATGGCTGAACAAGTAAAAGATGAAAGATAAAAGATATCATTCTTTTGCATAGTGACACCCAGTTTGTCCAATGCAGTTTTCCAGACATCCACATGTTATCACTTATTAAATTCTAAGAGTTGCAGATAAAACTCTCTTTCATGTTAAAGAGTTTTTTTCTATTCTTAAACTTGAACTCTGAGCCTTCAGTGAAATATAAGCGTGTAGCACAATTCATTCTTTCACATTTTGTAACAGTTTGGTTAGAAATTTGTTTATGAAATTTTGCTCAAGTTAGTAAATTCTTATGTTTTGTGCACCTTTTTGCTTTTGGTAATTTGCTTATCTTTCAAAAACATTTTTCATTTTTTTAAATTTTCATATAAAATAGGCAAGTTTTTTATAAATATGGTAAAATATTTTGACATTTCTAGGGTTGAATGTTGATAGGTCTTGTAAAAATTTTGTCTAAGTTTTATTTTTTACTTTACTTAGATCTTGAATATTTATGCATTTTGCTTTTTGTATTCCATTTTTAATTAAGACTAAGTGAAAATACTCATTGAATAAGTATGTTTTTCAATTCATCCAGCCCTTGATCACATGATTCAATATTATCATGCAAATTCTTTTTGCAATGTTGAAGGAAATGTTTTTTTTTAATATTTTATTATAACAAAATGTAAAAAAAAAAGATATTGTTTTGAATTTGTGAGTTTATAGTAGATTAATTTCATATGATTTATGCTGATAATAAAGTTTTGAAATTCTATAAGTATATCAAGATGACCTTGCCATAAAATGAAATGAAACAGTCATGCATATGTTTTCCTGTTGCCTTTTAAATATTATAATAATGTGTTCCCAAATATTTTTAGAGATCAATCATATATTTTCTTTTTATGGAAACTCAACACTAAGTTGGTATAAGTTGGGGTGACTGTTGTACCCATTTGCAGTCCCTGATATCCATCAGTACACTGAGTTGTTGAATATGAAATAATTATTTTGTAATATGAATTTCAGTTCATCAATGATATATATTTTTTCTCGTATATTATCTTAACTCAAATTGGTTTGTTTCAAGCCAATCACACTGATTCCATAATTGTACTTCACCTTGTTGTTTTAGGTGAATGGTTAAGTATCATCTAGATCATCTCAAATAAAATTCTATATGTTTTAAGTAGAGCTTCAATGAGTTATCTAAGACCTGCTATTATTGGTCTTAATTTCAATTCAGTGATTCCTTGCTTAAAACTACCAGCTGACCCTTGAGGTTTTTTTTTTAGCATCCATTCTGCTGTAAGCATACATATGATATAGCTGGATCTTCGCTCTCATTTTACCTGCCTCAGATACCCTGCATTAACACCATACTGGTTGCTCTCTTCCTCTGCTTAAAACATAAAAGTTTTGAAAATTTAACTAAACAAATTTGATATACTGATATTTTAAAACCATTTCATCCTGTTTTCTAAAATCTCAGTGTTTTGGTTCTTGTATTCTTTGTCTTTTCCCAAGTGCCTTTCCTACTTGGGTTGTATCCTCTGGCCTTCTCCAAGTGCCTGTCCTATTTGGAAATGCTCTTAGAATTTCAAACTGAAATCATTAATTTCACAGAAATAAGTTGTTCTCAATTCATTTGTCCCTAGTATGGACAAATGAATTGAGATATTAGATATTTTCCTAATTTGTAATGGTTTTAGCTTGTTCTACATGAACCAGAATGTACAATGTCTGACTGAGGCTGAGATTGAACTCATGTTTACTCAGTATATAGCATACAACCTGACACTTAATATTCACTATCCCATTATTCCATTATCCAGAGTATATCAGTGTATAATAATATTAATTTCTTATCTCAGAAATTCACACTAAAACAACAAAATACTTTGGGGTTATAACCTCAATTTTATTATTCTTCAACAATAATAATAACACTTTTAGCATATATATTGAAATTTATTTGTTGAAATATCAAATATGCTTTCACACACTGAACTATTTGGTAAGGATGCTTGCTGTATGACATTTTAAATAAATCTAGTTTGTTAAAATTTTCCAGATGTAATCTTGTGCCTGTACAATATCTTCTGTTTAGTAGCTTCATCTTTACACTAACTTTAATAAATCATTGAATGGAAATACACCTGAGCCTGATGGAAGTTCAGGAGTTTGCAGATTTGTTGCTATAAGAAATATTTGAGTTTATAATTCCAATAGCCATTTGGTGAAAGAGTTCACTTTGCAGCCATATGGTGCTATGTGGTCTCATTATGTTGTAGTTTTGGCAGGTGTCTTTTTAGTGTTTGATTAGCCAATACCTCGTCAGTGTAATTTGGTAGATGCAGAAACCCAGTCTGTAAATGAGTGTGGATGTATATGCGTGTGTATTGATATATGGATTTATATATATGTGTATGTATATATTTATATTCAACCATTTCTCTCTCTCTCTTTATATATATATATATATGTATATATGTACAGAGAGTGAGTGGGAAGGGACATAGAAAAAGGTGATTGAATAGAGTAATATACTTCAACAGTAATTCAATGATGTAATTAACAATACATACACACACCACCATCACCACCACTATCATTATCATTTTGCATTTGTTTTCTCTACTAGAATGAATTATTGTTATGGTCAGATTCAGTTCTTATTTCAAGATATTGTCCTTCTAGATGAGTTGGGAGATCACATTTTGTTGTGTGCTCCAATTTGGTAAGTTTTCTGTGGTTGGATGTTCTTCCTAACATTAGTCATTTTATGGAGTATTCTGTCATGGTTCTGACATTTGTGAGGTTGTCTTGTCCTTGACAAGACTAAAGGTCAATGTGACCCTGCAGTGACCCCATTCTTTCAAGAAGGTGTAACTAAGAAAGAGTGAATATAAAAATAGAAAAGAGCAAAGAAAGCAATGACAGAAGGACCAGATGAGTGGATGAGATGAGCAAGGGAGGATGGGAGAAAACAAATAATTACAGTGAGATGGTAGAGATGTGTGATTGAAGAGTGACAGTATCAAAATGGAAAATAAAGGACGAGAGATAGTAATGGTAGTCAGATGTTTGCCAGTGTGAGCAAGAGATATATAGTGATGGATGGTAATACAGATGGGATTAGCAAGAGAGATCAATAGATGTCAACAATGATTGCCTGGGGGAGAGGAAATGATGGCTGGCAGCACAAAAAGGGTAATGGTAAGGTGTATAGGATATAAATAGATATGATGCTATCACTCATACATAGGTGTCTTGGTAGGAGGAGGAGGAGGTGGTGGTAGAATATGAATAGGTCTAGTACCTTCTTTTATTACGTGGGTGGCTGGCATGGTGTCGAGTAAGCATAGCTAGAATGAGTGCCAGACAGGTTCAATGCCCACTAATTACATGGGTGGCATAGGGCAATGGCTAGGAGAGAGGGTGAGATCATAATTGATAAGATGAGCGATAGAGAGTAAAGGTTATGAGTGGTAAAGACGGCTGCTAAAGAGATGAGAGGGTATCAAAGAGGCAAGGAAGATAGCTGATGGAGGTTTAACAGGTTCATAACAGCTGTGAAATGCAAATACATACATTCATGCACACACACACAAACACACACACACAGCTTTTGTGTGTCTATAGTTTATACTTGGTACATTATATGGAATTTTGACCCACTCCTTTTCTGTACATAGAGCATGATCTTTTCCCTGATAGTAACAGGGATTTTTTTTCCCCCTCTATTTCCTAAAACTGTAATCTTTGATGAGTTTACATTGAAGCCTCTTCCCATGTTTTGCTTCTGTAACTAGGATTTCTTCTCTAAAATTACTTCAAATTTAGTTAGAACTAAGATCATCATCACATGGGAAATTCTGTGGACAGCCAATCTTAAATTCCTTTGATATGGCCTAAGGGATTCATAAACAGAAGGGTACTGAAAATCGAGCCCTGACAGACCCCTAGCTGTGTGCTAAACTCATTGCTAACTCTCACCTTGCAAATTACACCACTGCTCATGGCTTGCACAGTTCCCACAAGCCATTCATTGGTCACTAGTTTCTTTAGCAACCATCAGAATACTGAGCATGGGATTCCATCACAGACCCTCTCTAGGTTGACTAATGCTAAGCACAGGGACTTATTCCTAATAAAGTACTTCTCCTGCAATTGAGTGATTAGGAAGGGATGCTGATGACCTTGCTCTTATTGTTGAATCACTACCAGAACAAGAAAAGTTCCAGGTATGGAAACAAGGTCTAGAATCAAAAGGCCTTATAGTTAACGTAGCAAAAACCGAAGTCTTAGTATGTAGGAAGGTAGTCAAATTACAAATCCCTTCAGGTAGATGACCCTGCTCAATCTGTAGAAAAGGCATAGGTAGAAACTTCTTAAGATGGATCTTGTGTAAGCTTTGGACTCATGAAAGGTGCAACAATATCAGAGGAAGGCTAACAGGGAAAATAGCTTTTGTATGTGGAAGATCCACAGGTACAATAAACACTGAAAATGTGCAGAAAATAGATTCCATCAACTACCAGTGGGGAAAGCTAGAGGTTGTAGATAGCTTCCGTCATCTAGGTGACCAAGTTAGTAGCAGAGATGGATGCTCTGAGAGCATAGCTGTGAGGATAAGATTAGGGTGGGCAAAGTTCAGAGAGATCCTACCTCTACTGGTAACAAAGGTCCTATCTCTCACAGTGAAAGACAGATTCTATGATGCTTGTGTGTGAACAGCTGTGCTACATGGCAGTGAAACATGGGTTGTGATAGCTGAGGACATGCGTAAGCTTGAAAGAAATGAAGCCAATATGCTTCACTGGATGTGCAATGTCAGTGTGCATGTTCAACTGAGTGTAAGCATCTTCAGAGAAAAATTAGGCATAAAAGGCATCAGATGTGGTGTGCAAGAGAGATGACTGCACTGGTATGGTCATGTGATGCATATGGACAAGGACAGCTATGTAAAAAATTGCCAATCTCTAACTGTGGAGGGCACCTATGGCAGAGGTAGGCTTAGGAAGACGTGGAATGAGGTGGTGAAGCATGATCTTTGAACTTTGAGCCTCACAGGGGCAATGGCTAGTGGCTGAGACCTTTGGCAATATGCTGTGCTTCAGAAGACCCATCAAGCCAAGTGAAATCATAGTCGTGCCTGATGCTGGTGTCATGTAGCTGACATCCATGCCGGTGGAGCGTAAAGAGCACCTTTTGAGCATTGAGCCTCACGGAGGCAAAGTGGCTAAGTTCCTTTTGAGTGTTGGGATTCTTGGAAGCAATGACCGAGACCTTTGGCATTATGCCTTGTTTGAGAAGACCCATCAAACTGAGAAAAATTGCAGTTGTGGCAGATATCAATGTTATGTGCTGGTGGCACATAAAAACACCCATTACACACTTGGAGTGGTTGGTGTTAGGAAGGGCATCCAGCCATAGAAACCATGCCAAATCAGACTGGAGTCTGGTGCAGCCTTCCAGCTTGCCAGCCCTGGTCAAACCGTCCAACCCATGCCAGCATGGACAATGGACATTAAATGATGATGATGATGATGATGATATATATATATATATATATATATATATATATATACACACACACACACACACAGAAGGTATGTGTTTTGCTAGTTCATTGATAGGCTGTGTTTATAGGCATAAGAGAATATATTCTCTTATTCCTATAAGCACAGCCTACCCACAAACTGGTAAAACATACTTTGTGTGTGTGTGTTTGATATTGTTTATATCCCTTGAGCTACTTTTAACTCCTATTTGAATATATATATATATATATATATATATATATATATATATTATATTTCATCATCATCATCATCATCGTCATCATCATCATCATCATCTAATGTCCATTTTCCATGGTGGCATGGGTTGGACGGTTTAACTGGAGCTGGCAAACCAGAGAGCTGCAGTAGGCTCCAGTTGTCTGTTTTGGTATGGTTTCTATGGCTAGATGCCCTTCTTAGCACCAACTACTTTACAAAATGTTCTAGGTACTTTTTATGTGACACCATATATTTATAAATATATTTGTAAATGTATGTGTGTGTGTGCGTGTGTATTCTTTTACTCTTTTACTTTTACTTGTTTCAGTCATTTGACTGTGGCCATGCTGGAGCACCGCCTTTAGTCAAGCAATCAACCCCAGGACTTATTCTTTGTAAGCCTAGTACTTATTCTATCGGACCTATTTGCCAAACTGCTAAGTTACAGGGACGTAAACACACCACCATCAGATGTCAAGTGATGTTGGGGGGACAAACACAGACACACAAACATATACACACACATATACATATATATATATATATATATATATATATATACGACAGGCTTCTTTCAGTTTCCATCTACCAAATCCACTCACAAGTCTTTGGTCGGCCCAAGGCTATAGAAGAAGACACTTGCCCAAGGTGCCACGCAGTGGGACTGAACCCGGAACCATGTGGTTCGTAAGTAAGCTACTTACCACACAGCCATATATATATATATATATATATATATATATATATAGTTTCCAGGACTGGTAATCATTACTCAGAGTTTCACTGTCATCTACATCCTTGTTCTTCATCTCTATGTTCACCTCCACCCCATCTTTCACTGTCTAACCCCTATCTCATATTCCTTGAAAGCACCCGCCCTCTCTTCACCTCTCATGACCCACTGACCGTATATTCTCTTATGTGCACCTTCTTGTTCTTTGAGGGTTTTCTCTGGTATGCCATCACTACCTTCCTGTTATTTCTTTCTCAACTACTCCCACCTATGTATATAATAGGGGGTAGCAATGTATCTCCTCTATAGTAATACACTCATGCTTTAGCCTTACTCTATCTTACTTTAGCCTTTCAGCATTCAGCATAAAGAAATCTTTGTCTCTCAACAACTCCCCATTTAGTAGTGGGAGCTTTTCCCTTTCCTTCTTATTCTTTTTCAATCTTGCAAGTTATTTGCCAACCTCAACTGGGCCAGTGGCACACAAAAAAGGCACCTGTTACACTCTGTAAAGTGGTTGGCATTAGGAAGGGCATCCAGCCATAGAAACCATGCCAAAGCTGACATTCGAGCCTGATGTGGCCTTGTGGTTCACTGGATCCTATCAAGCTGTCTAACCCATGCTAGCAAGGAATGTGGACATTAAATGACGATGATGATGGTGATGGTAATGGTGATGGTGATGATGATGATGATGAGGATAATATATGTATAATAGAGAGGGAGAGAGTTTCCGGGACTTGTAATGTCATTACTCAGAGTTTCACTGGGTGGTTATGTATTGTCTCTGATAGAGATGTTCATGACGATCATCAGACAACCAAAATGCATACATATAGACCTTTTGGGAGCCATTTTGGAATCTTTGCTTCCTGTCATGTGCAGCATAGTGTAGGGAGGATAATTAGATCTGGAGTTGGTGAGTTGCTTCCCTTAGTTCAATTGAATGATAACTTTCAAAGTCAACAAAATTTAAGATAAAAATATATATTTATAACATAAAAAAAAATAAGATAACTAATATTTCAGAAAGTAAAGAAAGAGAAGAGAGTAGTGGCTGGATTCATAAGGGTTTAAGTCAGTTCTATCTGTGCCGAGAGGATTCATTTGAGTTTATGTTTTATAAGCACCTGTGAAGGTCAGAGACCAAAGGCTAGTTATCACCCACGAGCAAGTATGGCTTGAGAATATAAACCTTGCTTTTATTGAGTCTGTTTTAGGTGCTGATGTAGTGGTAAGCAGACATAGATGCCTTTCTTACTCTCCTACCCTTTGAGCCTGCAATACACCAAACTCTGGCTGTTTGAGGGAGAGGGGGCTCCACTTGAATTCAGCTGAGTACTGTCGAGATCATCATCAGAAGCAACATCATTTAAGATCTGTTTTCCATGCTGGCATGGGTTGGATGGATTGATAGGAGCTGGCAACCCAGAGGGCTGCTCCAGGTTCCAGTCTTCTGTTTTGGCATTGTTTCTACAACTGGATGCCCTTCCTTATGTCAATCACTTTACAGAGTGTGCCGGGTGCTTTTTATGTGGCACCAGCGTGGGTGCCTTTATATGTAATACTGACTTAGGTGTTTTTTTCACATGGCACTGGTATGAATGTCTTTTTACATGATGCCAGTGTTTAAATCAAAAAATATATATATAATCCCACCGCTGCCATGAACAATTTAGGTGTAGGAGTGGCTGTGTGGTAAGTAGCTTGCTTACCAACTACATGGTTCCAGGTTCAGTCCCACTGCATAACACCTTAGGCAAGTGTCTTCTACTATAGCCTCAGGCCGACCAAAGCCTTGTGAGTGGATTTGGTAGACGGAAACTGAAAGAAGCCTATCGTATATATGTGTGTATATATATATATATATATATATATATATATATATATATATATATATATATATATATATATATGTCTATGTGTGTGTATATGTTTGGGTCTGTGTTTGTCCCCCCAACATCACTTGACAACCGATGATGGTGTGTTTACATTACTGTAACCTAGCGGTTTGGCAAAAGAGACACCGATAGAATAAGTCCTGGGGTTGATTTGCTCGACTTAAAGGCAGTGCTCTAGCATGGCCACAGTCAAATGACTGAAACAAGTAAAAGAGTAAAACAAAGATATATTAAATGTGGGATGGAATCAAGGTTGGAATCTATGAATAAGTTTGCTGCTCCACACTGGCTACAGTCCACTGAATGAAACAGGTAACAAGAAATAAAAAATAAAAGAATGTAAATGTATATATAAAAATGATGTAGTGCATAGCAAATCATGTTATTTTTTGATATGTACACATTCCGTCTTTTTTTTTAGCTTAATCCTTTAACTGCGAAATGAAATTTCATGGTTATTCTAGTAATGATGTTAAATACCTACCAAAAAATAGAATTCCATTGCTTCAATAAACTTGACATATTTCAACAAAAAATAGTTCAACAAAAAACATGATATTTTACAACAAAAGATAGGTTAGTATATAAAACCGCAGTTAAGGGTAATGAAATTTTGAATGGATGTATCTGATTTCCGCGGTTAAAGGAGTTAAAGATCATCATCATCATCATCATTTAACGTCCGCTTTCCATGCTAGCATGGGTTGGACGATTTGACTGAGGACAGGCAAGACAGAAGGCTGCACCAGGCACCAATCTGATTTGGCAGAGTTTCTACAGCTGGATGCCCTTCCTAACGCCAACCACTCCGAGAGTGTAGTGGGTGCTTTTACGTTCCACCGGAACGAAGGCCAGTCAGGCGGTACTGGCAACGGCCACGCACAAAATGGTGTATTTTACATGCCACCTGCACAGGAGCCAGTCTAGCGGCACTGGCAACGATCTGACTGGAATGACTTTTCACGTGCCACTGGCACAAGTGCCAGGAAGGCGACGCTGGTAACAATCACGCTCGAACGGTGGTGCCATCATGATTTCACTTTCGCTTGCCCCAACAGGTCTTCGCAAGCAGAGTTTAATATCCATTGGGGGAGACGTTGGCAGTGTCCAGTGTTATTTTATGAGATTGTATGTCTTGATTAAGATTAGCATTAAGATAATAATTGTTTATACTCTGTGATCTTTAGTTTTTCTCTGACTTCTGATAGAATGTAAAAATAACTAAATTATAGAGTGCAGTATTACAATTTCAAATATAAACAATCTTGAGTATGATTCATTTACAAACAACAATTTCAGATTATGAAAGAACAACGAACCCCAATGACAGTGAATTAAACCTCACATATCTTGGTTACTGGGCTATTTGGATTAGAAAAAACTCTTCATAAATAGGTTGCTGACAAATTCTAGATAAGATATGTGAGAATGGTATCAAGTTATTTGTCACTTACTCTAGTTGTTAGGCTTTTATACCTAATTTGGGTGGATGAGAAATGCTAACTCACTGTGATATAAATCCCAGCATGGAAACAAAGCGATGTGTGGATTGGTTCTTCTTGTTGGTTTATTTTATTTTCACATCTTCAATTTTTGTTGATGTATGTTAATGTTTAATATTGTATGGTATGCACACATACACATCTTCACACATACACATACACACACATAAGATGATCCAGTGAGAAAACCTCTATGTAATCTTCAAGAAGCAGCAGCCAAATTTTCCTCTAATAACGGGATGATACCATCTAAAAAGAAAAGAATGAAAGAACATATGGGTACAGGTATGGCTATGTCGGTAAGAAGCTTGCTTTGTAACCATGTAGTTTTGGGATTTAGTTCCACTGCTCAGCGATTTGGGCAAGTGTCTTCTGCTTATGACGTTGAGGGTTCCAGTTGATCCGATCAACGGAACAGCCTGCTCGTGAAATTAACGTGCAAGTGGCTGAGCACACCACAGACACGTGTACCCTTAACATAGTTCTCGGGGTTATTCAGCGTGACACAGTGTGACATGGCTGACCCTTTGAATTACAGGCACAACAGAAACAGGAAGTAAGAGTGAGAGAAAGTTGTGGTGAAAGAGTACAGCAGGGTTCGCCACCATCCCCTGCCAGAGCCTCGTGGAGCTTTAGGTGATTTCGCTCAATAAACACTCACAACGTCTGGTCTGGGAATTGAAACCGCGAGTCCGCTGCCCTAACCACTGGGCCATTGCGCCTCCACATCTTCTGCTATAGCCCTGGGCTAACTAATGCATTGTGAGTGAAATTGATAGACAGAAACTGAGTGAAAGCCCATTGTGTGTGTGTGTGTGTGTTTGTTCCCCACCACTGCTTGACAACGGTTAGTTTGTTTATGTCCTAGTAACTGAGTGGTTCAGGAAGAGAACAATAAAATAAGTACTTGGCTTAAAAACAAGGACTTGTGTTGATTTGTTTGACTAAACCCATCAATGCAGTATCTCCAGCATGGCCATATTCCAATGAGTGAAACCAGTAAGAAATAAAAAATGCTTGAGGTAGGAATGCCTTTGTTTATAGATCTGTTTGATCAGTGCTGACCTGAAGCTAAACAACACCAACAAGATTGTTCGAGTGATAATGACTGTTAAAATGCTTCTGGGAATTACAGCACATAGTAAAAGCCAATCTTTATTCCAAATGCAGCCAAATTAAACAGACAAAGGATGAACCTTTTCTGGATATGGTGCCAGCGTTATTGTTAAATGATGTGATGTTTTTTATCTGTGAAGAAGATAAAGGGAATTGTTCTGTCTCATTGTAGCAGGATGAGAGTTTCGAAAGGTTATAGGTGCCACCCTTCCTTTTCTCACGAAAATGTAATGCTTATATGTATACACTCACATATAGACAAATACAAATGGCATTGAAGTTAAAAGTAACATTAAAAAAATGACACTCATAAGCCTGAGGACCAGAGCTAACCTGTAATGTAACTGTAAACTCTAGTTACATTGAAATTCAGTTTTGTATCAAAATGAGTGTGTCTTGGATTTTAAACATTTCTGATGAGATAACAGGTTTCCATTTGTTTGTTTGTTTGTTTGTGTGTGTGTGTGTGTGTGTGCATGCGTGTTTTCCTATCTATCTATCTATTTATCTGTCTATCTATCTATTTACATATTCTTTTACTCTTTTACTTGTATCAGTCATTTGATTGTGGCCATGCTGGAGCATCACCTTTAGTTGAATAAATTGACCCCAGGACTTATTCTTTGTAAGCCTAGTACGTATTCTATTGGTCTATTTTGCTGAACTGCTAGATTACGGGGAAGTAAACACACCAACATTGGTTGTCAAGCAATGGTTGTGGGGACAAACACAGTGGGCTTCTTTCAGTCTCCATCTACCAAATCCACTCACAAGGCTTTGGTCAGCCCAAAGTACCATGCAGTGGGACTGAACCCGCAACCATGTGGTTGGGAAGCAAGCTTCTTGCCAGACAGCCACTCCTGTATATATTTATATATATTTATCTATTTATTTATCTGTTTTGTGCTCTCTCTCTCTCTCTCTCTCTCTCCCTCTCTCTCTCATGAAGGCACATGGCTCAGTGGTTAGAGCGTCGAGCTTACGATTGTGAGGTTGTGGGTTCGAATCCCGGACTGGGCTGCGTGTTGTGTTCTTGAGCAAAACACTTTATCTTACGTTGCTCCAGTTCACTCAGCTGTAGAAATGAGTTGCGATGTCACAGGTGCCAAGCTTTATCGGCCTTTGCCTTTCCCTTGGATAACACTGGTGACATGGAGAAGGGAGGCCGGTATGCATGGGCGACTGCTGGTCTTCCATAAACAACCTTGCCTGGACTTGTGCCTGCGAGGGTAACTTTCTAGGTGCAATCCCATGGTCAGTCATAACTGAAGGAGGTCTCAGCAACTCTCTCTCATTCAACATAAATCATCATCATCATCATTTAATGTCCATATTTCATACTGGTATGAGTAGGATGGTTTGATAGGATCTGATGAGTCCTAGGTCATCATGTTCCATTATCTACTTTGGTATGATTTTTATCACTGAATATCTTTCCTAATATCAACTACTTTACAATGTGCACAGGATGCATTATTTATGCTTCCAGCAATTGTGAAATTGCCATGCAGCTTGTAATACTATGGATCCCAAGAGGAAACTTTATGCTAGGAGATGAAGGGTTAAAGTATGATGCAGAAAGAAAAGTGTGTGTGTGTGTGTGTGTGTGGAGAAGACTTGTCAGGTCAAGCAAAATCATAGTTGTAGACAGTGCCAGTGACACATGAAAAGCACCCATGATGGGGACACGTAAGAGGCACACATAACGGTGACACATAAAAAACACCAAGTACACTGAAGTGGTTGGATGTTAGGTAGGGCATCCAGTCATAGAAAATAATAACCAAAATCAGACTGAAGCCTGGTACAGCTCTCCAGCTTACCAGTTCCGGTCAAACCATCTAACCCATGCCAGCATGGAAAATGGATGCGAAATGATGATAAGGAGAATAAAGAGTTGCATGACTATTACATCACAAGATTCAGCTTGCTAAGAAACATATGCAGCATGCATTTTACCTGTTCCACTCCATAGTTGCTAACTGTGAGCTGTATGGAAACTATCAGCTTATCAAACTTCCTCTCAACTTCAACATGGGAAAAAATGTGTATCTCTGAATGCCAATAAATTATTATTGTTTCTTATTGCACACTGTCTACTTATTGTTCTCTATACCTGCCACTCAATGCTTGAAGTTTACAAACTTCCTACACTCGGATCCCTGAATTGTATTTTTATATATTAATATATATATATATATATATATATATATATATATATATATATATTAGAAGGTTTGGAGGTGATGTACAGGTATTATATATTAGAAAAAATAAGGTACTCAGCAATGTGGATGGTTGTACACCTCGTGCAACTGAAGAACATCAATAGAGAAATCAGAGAAGTGGGGTCTGAGAATCTTGAGGGTGTTATGGTGCAAGTTTTGGAAAGAGCATGGGCGTGCAAAGCTGAAAATGGCTGCCATTTAAGCAATGTCATTTTTCATATGTGATGCAGGGGTGTTGCAAAATTTGGCTTGTGCATATTAATTTCCATTATGTCCTTTATATTGTATCAAAATTTCATGCATTTATTTGTGAAGCTAAGCAAGTTATTAAAAATTGAAACCCATCAGTTACTTTTGGGACACCCTATATATGTACTTACATTACTTTCTACTTTTACTTGTTTCAGCCAGAGGTTGCGGGCCATGCTGAGATACCACCATTGGTGTGATTGCTTGTTTATTGCATTTCACTTTTATGGCCCTCCCTCCAACTTTATTTCTAGTGAATCAATGAGTTGGACAATACCACTCTCATTTGTATCTTTTGTTAAAATGTAGGTCCGTCAGCTATTTCAGATAAAACATTTGTCTAAGTGTTTTTTTGAACACATCCACTTCTATGCCTCATAGATCTGAGTTTTTTTTAGCAAAGTATTAAAAAGCTGTGGACCTTCAAACCCTAGGTTGTTTTAGTATTGGGTCCTTACTCTGGATCATTGGTTCTCTACCATTTTTTGCCTGTGGACCTGTTTGATTCCTATTTTACCCTACTGGACCCCAATAAACATTTGATGTTTAAAAAAATCCTATTATATTTTTCATCATTGTTGTCATCATCATCATCATCATCATCATTTAACATCCATTTTCCATGCTGGCATTGGTTAGACAGTTTGACTAGGACTGGTAAGCCCTAGAGCTGCACCAGGCTCCACTCATCTGTTTTGGCTGGATTTTTTCTATGACTGGATGCCCTTCCTAATACCTACCACTCCATAGGGATGTGTGGTCCAGAAAAAACAGAGGCAAGAGAAAAATGGCCTGTAGTCACGTGTGACCAACAGGAAGAGAGGAAGGGGGACAAGAGAGCGGATGAGGGGGGGGGGGGGGGACAAAGGGTGTGGGGAGAAGGGAGCACTTTACTCGAATAATGGAACTGCAACTTCAATTTTTTATGTTTTTTCTACTTTCATTCTCATATTTCCCTCTGTTTCCCCATCTCCTCCTTTTCCATAATAATTTCCTTATTTTGAACTCAAACATTCACCTCTCTCACATCGTCTCTGATGAAGGAATATCCATAATATCCCAGAAACAGCTGTAAGACTATATCTCTTTCCTTATAAATGTCCTGAAAACTCCTCACAGCCTTGGCTTTGTTATCTTTTCTTGTCTAATACACACACACACACACACACACACACACACACACACATGACAGAAGTAAATAGTCACCCCATAAAACATTGTTTTATGTTTATTCTAACTTGTAAAGGTTTATATTTTTTATTAGTTGACATTTTTATGTGACTGTTTAATCATCCCATGTACAAAAGAAGCCTCGGAACTGTCTGAATTTCAAAGAGGTCGTATTGTAGGTCATTCTGAAGGTGGACATAGTCAGCAAAAAGTTGCAGAAAACCTTGGGATCCCACTTTCTACAGTTACTAGAGTGACTGTACAATTCTCCAGAGAGGGGAAGGAGTGAGTCCACATCACCTCGCCCAGATCAACCAGGGCCCTTTGACAGAACCCTTCTCTCTGTTAAGAGAAGTGTAGAGGATTATCCTTGTTGCAAGGCCTCTGACATAGCAGAGCAGCAAGAAGGAAGCCACTTCTTCAACTAGCCAACATCAAGCAAAGAAAAGATTGGGTCAGTAAGATGGTGGTGAGGCCACTAGCATTTTGGGACTCTATCATATTCTCTGATAAGTCCAGATTTGCTGTGTTTCCTGACAGTGGTTGAGTGTAGGTCTGGAGACTCTGTGATCAAGAATTTGATGTGAAAAAGATTGCAGCCAACAATGAAACATGGTAGATATTCTGTAATGGTCTGGGGAGCAATGATTGATCAAAATTGATGGAGTGTGAGGGAGATATAAAATCAGATAAATTTGTGTCCATATTGCAGAAAGGACTCTTTCTAATCTTCTCCAGTGGTGAAATAATTAAAGAAAACTCTTTAGTTATAGAAGATGGAGCTCCTTGTCACATAGCTAAAATGACCCAAGGTTTCTTGGATTAGAATGGCATTAAAAAGCTTCCATAGCCAAGCTAGTCATCAGATATGAACCCTATTGAACACCACAGGGAAATAATGGACAGGACACTTTGTAAAAAGAACAAGAAAGCATCTTCAAAGCCAGACCTTCTGAGATTACTGCATGAAACTTGCCAAGAAATTCCGCAAGAAAATATTTGTCATCTGATCAGTAACATGCCTAATAGGGTCCTTGCATTGAAAAATGCAAAATGCACGTCTACTAAATATTAAATATTCACATTATAACAATTAATAAATAATTTGAATGTATAATTTAAGATTTAAAGAAATTTTAATGATTATAAGGGCATCTATTTACTTCTATTGTGTGTGTGTGTGTATAACTGCATATCTTTCACTCTAAGGAGTAGAGTCTCAGTTCTTTTAGCGATTCCCTGTACCCCTTATCTGGTGTTGTAAGTGTTGTATTGTCTCAAGCTCCACTGTTAGTTTGACATTATATAGCAACTATAATTGGGAACAGTAGTCCAGGTGACTGAAAACAAATGTTCTCCACAGGACCAACTTATAGTTTCTATTTTCTTTGTTCTGAATGGTGTGTGCTTGTGTGTGTGTGTGCACATGCGTGTGTATTTCTTTGTGGTTTATTTAAGTTTTTTGGGGGGTTTTTGCAAACTTAAAGTTGGCCACCAACAAAGTAGCAAGGCCATTTAGCATTCAGATTACTTTTTTATCCACTTTTTTTTTTTTTTAATTAATCATGTATTACCTTGTAGCTTTGAGATTTCAATGATGTCATCATCATCATCATCATCATCGTTTAACGTCCGCTTTCCATGCTAGCATGGGTTGGACGATTTGACTGAGGACTGGTGAAACCGGATGGCAACACCAGGCTCCAGTCTGATTTGGCAGAGTTTCTACAGCTGGATGCCCTTCCTAACGCCAACCACTCAGAGAGTGTAGTGGGTGCTTTTACGTGTCACCCGCACGAAAACGGCCACGCTCGAAATGGTGTCTTTTATGTGCCACCCGCACAAGCCAGTCCAGGGGCACTGGCAACGATCTCGCTCGAAAATCCTACAGGAGCCAGTCAGGCGGTACTGGCAACGGTCACGCTCAAAATGGTGCATCTCATGTGCCACCCGCACAAGAACCAGTCCAGGGGCACTGGCAACGATCTTACTTGGCTTGCCGGGTCTTCTCACGCACAGCCCATTTCCAAAGGTCTCGGTCCGTAGTCATCGCCTCGGTGAGGCCCAATGTACGAAGGTCTTGCCTCACCACCTCAGCCCAGGTCTTCCTGGGCCTACCTCTTCCACGGGTTCCCTCAACTGTTAGGGTGTGGCACTTTTTCACGCAGCTATCCTCCTCCATTCTCACCACATGTCCATACCAGCGCAATCGTCTCTCTTGCACGCCACAACTGATGCTTCTAATGTTCAGCTTTTCTCTCAAGATACTTACACTCTGACGGGTATTCACATTGACATTACACATCCAACGGAGCATACTGGCTTCATTCCTTGCGAGCTTACGTATGTCCTCAGCAGTTACAGCCCATGTTTCACTGCCATGTAGCATGGTTGTTCGTACGCATGCGTCATACAGTCTGCCTTTTACTCTGAGTGAGAGTCCCTTTGTCGCCAGCAGGGGTAAGAGCTCTCTAAACTTTGCCCAGGCTATTCTTATTCTAGCAGCTACACTTTCAGCGCACCCACCCCCACTACTAACTTGGTCTCCCAGATAGCGGAAGCTATCGACTACCTCTAGTTTTTCACCCTGGAATGAGATAGAGGTTGTTTCCTGTTTGTTTGCAGTCTTTATTGCACCTGAACATCTGCCACAAACAAAAACTAACTTGCTAGTTAACCTGCCTTTGATGTTGCTGCACCTCTTATGTGTCCATAGCTTGCACCGGGTACATCTTATAGAGTTACTACCTACTCCTTTTCTACATACTGAGCAGGGCCATCTACCTGAAGGGGTTTGTGTTTTATCTACCTTCCTACTTATTAGGATTTTGGTTTTAGCTAGGTTGACTCTAAGGCCCTTCAATTCTAGACCTTGCTTCCACACCTGAAACTTCTCCTCTAGTTCTGATAGTGACTCCGCAATTAGGGCAAGGTCATCAGCATAGAGGAGCTCCCAGGGGCAACCTGTCTTGAACTCCTCTGTGATTGCCTGGAGGACTATGGTAAATAATAGGGGGCTGAGGACGGAACCTTGGTGGACCCCTACCTCTACCCGGAATTCATTGCTGTACTCATTTCCAACCCTCACCTTACTGGCCGCATCTCTGTACATGGCTCGCACAGCTCTCACTAGCCATTCTTCTATCCCAAGTTTCCTCATTGACCACCAGATAAGGGATCGGGGGACCCTGTCAAAGGCTTTCTCCATGTCAACGAAAGCCAGGTACAGAGGTTTATCCTTGGCTAGGTATTTCTCTTGCAACTGTCTCACTAGAAATAAGGCATCAGTAGTGCTTTTACCTGGCACGAACCCAAACTGCATCTCATCTAAATTGATTCGCTCCCTAATTAGTTGGGCTATGACCCTCTCTGTAACTTTCATAACCTGATCTAACAGCTTGATGCCTCTGTAATTATTTGTATCTAAAGCGTCCCCTTTACCTTTGTAGCAGTTGACTATGATGCTGCTACACCAGTCATAGGGTATGACTCCTTCGTGTATCACCTGGTTCGTAATACGGGTGACTAGGCTATAGCCAACACTGCCAGATATTTTGAGCATCTCTGCAGTGATTCCTGATGGGCCGGGGGCTTTCCCGGTCTTCATACTCTTAATTGCTTTATCTACCCTGGTACTATCAACTCGGATAGCTGGTCCCTCTATTGGGTCGACATAAGGCAGGCTCTCTTTCTCCCATTCATTCTCTTTATTAAGCAATCTATCGTAGTGGCATCTCCAGACCTCTTTCTTTGCATCCTCATTTAATGCAAGCGTACCATCATCCATGCGAACACATTTCTCTCCTACAACATCACTATTCTCTCTCCACTGTCTTGCAACCCGAAATACCTCGAGTCTTTGGTCCTCACGGCGCAGAACATTGGCAAATCTTTCCTTATCTGCTTCCCCTCTGGCTAAATAAACCTGTCGCCTAGCCTCCCTTCTGGCACATTGGTACAATTCCCTGCTACCACCGTTCTTCCAGTCCTTCCAAGCTTGTTTCTTTTGTCTAATAGCCCTGTCTACCTCCTTGTTCCACCACCACGTTACTCTGGGTTGGGAGGGGACCTTACACCACCCACAAATCTGGTCGGTGGCTTTCAACAGGTTGTCCCGCAGAAATCTCCAATTGTCTTCCACGTTGTATGATGCTATATCCCCTTCTATTTCGTTAAATGCTTCAAGTAACTTGTCTCTAAGTCTCTGTCCGTTTGCAGGGTCTTTAAGCTTCCACACCCTTCTTCTCCAAGCCTGTCTAATTCTGGGCACCCATTTTGCCTTGATCCCAAAGTCGCTAACTACTAATCTATGTTGTGGGGTACATTCTTCGCCAGGGTAGGTTTTGGCATTTATAAGCCGCCCTCTTTCCCTATTTCTGGCGAGGATGTAGTCGATTTGGCTAGAGTGTCTGCCGGAGCGGTAGGTGACTAGGTGACTGGCAGGTTTCCTGAAGTTGGTATTGCAGACCATAAGATTGGTTGCATCACAGAACTCCAGCAGTCTGGTTCCCTCCTCGTTGCGGGAACCGAAGCCATAGCCTCCATGTATGCCATGGAAGCCCCCAGCACGACGTCCGACATGACCGTTGAAGTCTCCAGCCACAAAGAGAAGGTCCCTGTCACTCGTCGACGAGGTAGTTTGCAAGAGGGTGTCATAGAATTGGTCTTTCAGACCATCTGGTAGCCCAGGTTGAGGTGCATAGGCTGAGATGACAGTAGCTAATCTATGATGAAGCACTAGTCTGATCTTAAGTACTCTGTCACTTACTCTAACGACCTCGATTACCTTATCCACCCATTTCTCCGCTAGAAGTATTCCTACGCCCCCGACCCCGTCAGTGTTCCCTGCCCAGAAAATCTTGTACCTGTGTTCTTTGCCTGTGAGGAACCTTGCAGAACCTCCTCTCCATCTTACTTCCTGGATGCAGCACATATCTACGCATCTCCGTTCAAGCATCTCAACAATTTCACCAGATCTACCTTTCAGCGTGCCGACGTTGAGAGTGCCAATCCTAACAGTATGGGTGTTGGGGGTGTGGGCCTGTAGCCTGGGAAGAGGAAAAGCAGTGTCGTGTACCTGAAAAGAAAACTTGCAATTGGAAGAATTCATAAGCAAAACATTACCTACAACCTGCAAACATTTCTCAACCTTAATGCGCTACCCAAAGGTAGGGGAGAGGATGGCCAAGGCCACTAGATGGGTTCCGGGAGACAGCCGAGGTTGACAGGATGACAAAGGGATGAACTTCCGGTGGAGGGGTGGGATGACAGAGGAATGAACTTCCGGTGGAGGGGGCGGGATGACGGAGAAATGAACTTCCGGTGGAGGGGGCGGGATGACAGAGGAATGAACTTCCGGTGGAGGGGGTGGGATGACAGAGGAATGAACTTCCGGTGGAGGGGGTGGGATGACAGAGGAATGAACTTCCGGTGGAGGGGTGGGATGACAGAGGAATGAACTTCCGGTGGAGGGGGTGGGATGACAGAGGAATGAACTTCCGGTGGAGGGGGTGGGATGGCAGAGGAATGAACTTCCGGTGGAGGGGGTGGGATG
Organism: Octopus bimaculoides; assembly: GCF_046866305.1. NCBI lineage: Eukaryota > Metazoa > Mollusca > Cephalopoda > Octopoda > Octopodidae > Octopus > Octopus bimaculoides. The sequence continues at coordinate 24,598,212 of NC_142931.1, read as the reverse complement.
ACAGAGGAATGAACTTCCGGTGGAGGGGGTGGGATGACAGAGGAATGAACTTCCGGTAGAGGGGGTGGGATGGCAGAGGAATGAACTTCCGGTGGGAGGGGGTGGGATGACAGAGGAATGAACTTCCGGTGGAGGGGGTGGGATGACAGAGGAATGAACTTCCGGTGGAGGGGGTGGGATGACAGAGGAATGAACTTCCGGTGGAGGGGGTGGGATGACAGAGGGATGACAGAGGAATGAACTTCCGGTGGAGGGGGTGGGAGGGCGGGTTACCGCCAGCGAGTAGAGAGGGCTCTTAATTGTAGATTTTAAATATTTGAGAGACAACAATGCATAAATCGTAATTTTTTAAAAGAGCAATGAATTCTGGGTGATTAGAATATAACGTAGCATGAATTTAGGAAGCTTAGAAAATGAATAAGCATGAATTTAAGACAACAACTGAATTCAATTGAATTTCATGGAGAGAAACAAGATAAATAATAAGGGACAAAAAACTAAAGCGCAAGGTATTGAGATGTTTGAGGCCGTAAATAAATAAAAATCTCTATCTTATCTGCATCTTGGGTATTTCGTCGTAGTACGTCAGCGAGATAATTTAGAATGGGTTTCTCATTTATATATAGCCAGAACCTGAAGACCTTAAAGGAAAAACTACGAAGGGGAGAGAGAGAGGATGGAGGGGTAGACAGAGGCATGGCGGGAGAAAAGATCATCATCATCATCATCATATATATATATAAAGAGAGAGAGAGAGAGAGAGAGGGGGGGGACCAGTCAAGCAGCACATCACGCTGTAATTCTTGGGCTGAGAAATCAACACTTAAAAGCCATAATTTTAAGGAGCGATAAGAATTTTTGAATAAAGGAAAATGGGTAGTGGTGGTGGGTAGGTACCGCCAGCGAGTAGAGAGGGCTCTGTGATTGTTCATTTTTAGAATGACATTGTAAGATAGGTGTGAGAGGCTGGATCTCAGGCCAGTTTGAACATAAAGCAAGTAAAATATTTAGGCCAGATATAGCTGATTTAACTGCTAAAGGGTAAGTCAAGACAGCTCTTGGGGTCAGTGGTTATCTGAACAATTTGTTTGATGTGCATGTGTTTGTGTGTGTACATGGGTGTGTTTCATTACTGTTTGTGTGTGTATATGCATATGTATTCTATAGATATATATGATCGTGTGCATACATTCACTCAGGAACCTTAAATGAAGAATCCCTGAAATGTTTTACAAATTTGTATTATGTATGTATGCATGTACATGAATTAAGACGTTACAATTTGTCAATGAAAGAAGACTGTACTCAGTACATGATATAGAGTATATTGTTTATTTCAACTATATTCTTTTTGCTACTACACAAATTTTACACCACTATGCTCATCAGGCAAACCATTCTCCTTTTTATTTTTGGTTGGTACTATATACACTGGAATGGATTCACCAATGTCAGATTTAGGCACTATAGCGTAAGGTCTCATGGTCAGCATCTGCCTGGAAAGAACTGAAAAATAATTAAAAAGCAGATATGTTTTCAATTTTTGTGAGATTTTTTGGTGCAATTTTCCAACAAGACGTGTCCATGTTTTATGTAGCTAAGGCACTCACCAAGTTTGAATCTTGCACCAGGGTCCTGTCATAATCATTGGCGGTGGCATTGTCATCGTCATCGTGTTTTAACATGAACTTTTCCCAGTTTGCATGGGTCAGATGAAATTTGTTAAGGCAGGTTTTCCACAGTTGGATGCTCTTTCTGTCATTAACCCTCATCTGTTTCCAAGTAAGCTAATATTTCCCCCTTGTCCTTCAAACACCACTAGTGCAAAGGCTGGTTATTTGTTTCATGGAAGATTGCAAATTAATGACACCGTTTGTATGATGGTAATATTTGTTTACAACCAGTTTGCAATCTAAAGACAAGATACACACACACACATACAATGACCTTTTAGTTTTCATGTCTGTGACTAAATTGGGGGGCTAGAACTGAAATCACATAATTGGGAAGAGAACTTATTAACCACAGCCATCTCTCTCTCTCTCTCTCTCTCTCTCTCTCTCTCTCTCTCTCTCTCTTTTTCTCTTTCTCTCTCTGTCTATCTCTCTAGCTATCTTTCTATCTTTTGCATGTACACGAATATATACACACACACACACACACATTGTGTGCATATGTATTCTTTTCTCCTTTTCTTTTCAAGAATTTGTCTGTGGCTATATTAGGACACTGTCTTGAACTGACCCCATACTTATTTATTCAAACCCAGGTGATGACAACAATGATGATGACAATGACGACACAGGTGGTGGTGATACTTTTTCTATAGGTCTCTTTTTGATGTGATACTAAGTTACAGGGATGTAAACAAACCAAGATCACTTGTTGTTGTTGTTGTTTTTGTTATTGTGTGTGTGTGTGTGTACAGTTTCCATCACCCAGATCTACTCACAAGGCATTGGTTGGCCCAGGGCTATAGCAGAAGATGCCCAAGGACACAGCACAGCGGAACTGAACCTGAAACCAAGTGGTTGTTAAGCAAACTTCTTAACCCCTCAGCCATACCGGTACCCCCACCACACACATATATATATATATATGTCTGACCTAGCTAAAAGTACTAATCTAAATAAATACAACCTGCTAATATGAACATATGGCCAAGGTCTGCGGCCATTTGCTATATAATCGGTATATTCAGTTATTTACAAATAAATGGTAACAGCATCAATTCAATTCTGGTAATGTAACAATTGCCAGCTATATCATCTCAACTATCTATCACCTTTTTGTGGAACAAACCTAACCTTATACCTCCTTTATAGTTACATGATATATTTTTACCTGTTATATTAGTGATATCAGACAGGTAATACCTGCATCATCGGAACTTTTGTTGCCAATCACTTTTTTTTCTTCCTGAAATGATGATTAAAGTGCACTCAAAGTATTGATGCCACGAAGTTCCTGAGCACTTAAACTGTACCACAATTTCAATGCCAATCTCATTTTCTTGTGCCTCTTTCTTTGTATCACCATCTCTTTGTCTTTTTTTTTTTCTATTTATTCGTCTAGTCTATTTTCTTAATGTGTCCATTCTATGTATCTAATTTATCTATCTATCTATCTATCTATCTATCTATCTATCTATCTATCTATCTAGCTAGCTAGCTAGCTAGCTATCTGTCTGTCTATTCTGTGTCTTTGCGTGCGCGTATATATATATATATATATATATATATATATATATATATATATATATATATATATATATGCTTGTAGATTTATCTATCTGTCGACTAATTTGTTCATTTATTGATCTGTCTGCATGTCTGTCCGTCTGTCTATCTATCTGTCTGTCTAATCTCAGTGTGTGTGTGTGTATATATATATATATATATATATATATATCAGTTTGTCTTTCTAACTCTTCAATCTGTATCTGTATTTCTGTTTGCTTAACTGTTAAATCTATCTATTCCAGGGTTATTTGATTCCCTTTATTTCCGACTACAATTTTCTATTTCTCTCTATCACTATTACTTTCTTTCTTATTCCTTCTTACCTTCCTCTCACGGCGCCCCTCACTCATCCTTCTCTCTCTCTCTCTCTCTCTCTATCTATCCTTATACATCATTGTCCGTTTCGCTTTCTCTTTTCCTATTGTTATTTTCTTCCCTCCTCTCTCTCCTTCTCTTTAAACATTAACACGCACATACACAAATAGACACAAACACGCTCATATCTCACACAAACATACACCTTATATACATATACAAACGTGTGCGTGCGAACATACACACATACGTACTCACACATATACTCACACGCTTATACACAAACACAAACATGCACATAGACACAGGCCTCGTTCAAACAAATACACACCTCGCACTTCACACATATAAACAAACACACACTCACACACACATATATATACATACAAACATCCATACACAAATACAAACACAAAACCTGACTAAAAGGCTTGTACCGTTCACTAATGAAGCTTCACAGCAGAAGAAAATCCGCTGCACAGCAGATCTCTCGTGGCTGAAATGGTGTACCGCCGAGATAAAAGAACACAAGCTGCCCTCACACCGTGTTTTCTTCCTAGATGAGCCTGTTATTCAAGTAAGGAAACATTAAAAAAAAAAGCACAACCTACTAAACTTATAAACCATTAATGAGACCTTGAAATATTTTTTTTTTTTTACCTTACTTAGATGCTGAATGCCTGGGGGGGTTATTAATTAATTAACTTCCACTGCTAAATAACAATGCACTGTCGGAGCTCCGTTAACCTCATCTCCCCTCTTCTTCCTTTCCTACCGAAAGAATTTCTACTGCTATGTGCTTGTGTGTATGTCGTTGTATTGATTAACTCGGCAAAGATATGCTTCATAAGCGTAAATCATTACGACTTTGTTGCACCTTCTTTTTCCTCCGTCGATCGGTGTTGTTGCAGCTGTAGAGTGAAATAACTTACCTGTCTGCTGTGACATAGTGTTCTTTCTTGTTTCTCAGACAGGATGCTAGGTTAGATCTGACACAAGAACATCATGACGATGATGCTATAGAGGATGGGGTGCCAGCATCACTGTCTATTTCTGTCTACGAGGCTTTTGTTTGTTTACATTCTTCATCTGTCTTGTCTTCTTTATGTATATATATGTGTGTTTGTATAAGTGTATATATATGTATGTATATATATATGTTGTGTGTGTGTATGTAAGTCTGAATGTTTATATTTGTATATGTATATATACAAATGTGTATATGTTGTTTGTATATATATATATATATATATATATATATATATATATATGTATGTATGTATAAAGACGTAAGGTAGTGTGGCAGGAGAATGGGTATGTATGCTTCCGATGAGATTTGGTGTGATGTACAAATGTTTTGAGTGTTTGTCTTATATGTGAGTATGTAATGTAGTGTTCATGACAATGTGTGTGATGTGTATTGTTTTTGTTTGTGAATGTATGACAATATGATGTTGATTAGTGTAGAATATGTGTGTGTGTGTGTGTGTGTGCATGCTTGTATGTAATTGTGTGTCTATGAGAAATACAGAGATGAATGTGGTATATCGTGTTAGTATGTATATTCGAGTGAAGTGATACCGTGTATTGTGTAATGTAAGTTAGTGTGTGTGCGTGTATATTATTATACACGCGAACACACACGCACACGCACGAACACTACAACACATAGACATTACTATATATATGTCGATATTGCTCCTGTATGTACGCTGGTATGTATATGTAGGCTGATATATGAATATATATATATATATATATATATATATATATATATATATGAATATATATATATATATATATATGAATATATATATATATATATATGAATATATATATATATATATATATATATATATATATATATATATATATATATATATATATATATTCTGTAATTGCTTATTGAAATCCATATAGCTTAAATACTGCTTCATGCTCTTCTATCAATTCATGTTTTGGGAAATGTTTATAAATGTAGAAAGCTGCGTATGTATATAAAAAGATATTTCTGTGTATATACATTAATATATGCAGTATATGTGTTTCCATATATATACATATATATTATTATGTATCTGCATGCAAAATTGTATAGATGTATGTATATGGTCATTGTGTACATAGATGCTTAAGTTCATACATATACAGACACACACACACACAACTAAAAATTAATTAATATTTGTATAACGATATCTTCATATTTTTATACGAATCAAGAAGCATTTGCAGATAGACCAAAATATATTATTAATTCAAACATTCACGTGCACACATGCATATTTATGTATAAATAAACCCATAATGTTTTATAGGTGAATATATTTTACTGTTGTTACGCGAAAATTAGTCTCATACACAGATACACAGTTGGTTTATATATAAACATGAGTTCTTTGAATATATCTGTGTCTATATTATAAAATATTATTGTATATTTGTGAAAATGTATCAACTGACAGAAGTATGTATAATTTGTTCCTCAGAAATTATTTGTCATATCTATGTATGTATACTAATATACTTTGTGTTTATATATATATATATATATATATATATATATATATATATATATATATATATGAAGTAACGCATGTAGGAAATAATAAGTATTTTGTGTAAGGCGATTGCATGTACTGATGTACTGATACACACCTACATTGTATGTGTGATTGTTTGTGTACGTTGTTATAATGGAAGCACATGTCAAGTTATGTATGTTAAAAAAAAATGAATGAAAAGAAAACATATTCCAGTGTTTATCTGTCTGACTATTTTATCTCATCTCATATCCTTCCAACGATATTTGATGGGCTATATAAAGGGTCACACTGTCCACTTTGTATTTTAAGCCAGTTCTATTTTGGATCAAGACGGTTCCCCACCCCCTTTTTTAACTTCCTGTAGGAGTGTTCAGTACATACTCTACTTTTATCACCTTCCTTCCTTCCTTCCTTCTTTTTCTGTATGTTTCTTACTTAAAGGATTGTTTTATTATGATTTCTTCCTCTCTTCTCAAACATAACTTGTGTACTTAAATTTGTTCCAAACAATGGTTAATTCTGTGAGTTATGCAGACAAATCTGTTATTTCTTGCCTTTAAATTTGTTCTTAGTCTAAAATTCTTCTGAAGTATTTTGTTTATAAAATGATTCTAAATGTCTCTACTTCCTTGGTACTTTACTAGTTTTCACCAGCATATTTAGCAGGAGCAATGACATTAAAAATGAAGATGTGCAAATTTGTGCAAATGTTGATCACATTCTCTCTAGTCTTTTGAAGGCATGGTACTATTTACATTATGTTCAACATTGCCTCCTTTTGAGTAGTATCTAAGGTAGGTAGGTGAACTGGCCTACTTAGTTAATGTGCAAAAAATTCATACTTTCTGGAATTCATAAAGTTTGTTTTCTTCTCTTTGTTTTTGTTCTATTTTTTCTGTGGTCTGTGGTCTCTTATGTTTGATGCTGTTGGTCATGAATACTATATTGTCTGCAAAGCCTTAATCTTAAAAATATCCATTAAATCTCCATCATTTCTGTAGCTTTTCATAATAAAAATCATTTGCCATACAAATATTAGTTGAATAAGATGATGACAATGTCACCATATCACAGCAGTCATCTTTTATAGCAACACTAACATCTCACTTGTGCTCAAGTTAATATTGCATAGCCAACGAATGTTAAACTTCTTTCTCTACACCGTTGCTCATAAAACCATCATATTTTCTTCCCAATTTGCTTCCATTCTCACTCTGGACAAACACAACAGGATATGATCAAATACTCTGGACAAACACAACAGGATATCATCATTTTCCTGGTTGTTCACCTCATCACTTCAGTTCAATGAAACAAATTTTTTCAAATTCTATTCATTCTATCAGGATACTCTTTATCCTTCCTAAACTCTCCCACTTTTCATCATCGTCATCATCATTTAGCATCCGTTGTCCATGCTGGCATTGGTTGGATGGTTTGACCAGGACTGATAAGCTGAGGGGCTGCACCAGACTCTAGTCTGATTTGGCATGTTTTCTTCAGCTGGGTGCCTTTCCTAACACCAACCACTCAGTGTAGTGTAGTGGGTGCTTTTACATGTCACTGGCATGGGTGCCAGTTTGTGTGACACCAGTATCTTCCACGACTACGATTTCACTTGGCATGATGGGTTTTCTTCTCAAGCACAGCATATTGCCAAAGGTCTTGATCATTTGTCACTGTCTCATCCCATCTAACAGAAACATATGACACTGTCTTATTGTCATAAATCGTTATTACCTTTGTCATTTGAGTCTCTTTCCCTCGTTAGGTGTGAACTCCTATGGTTTCTTGCCCTTGACACCAGCCAAATTTTAGAACTTCCTCGCAAAGTTTCCTGCTTATCAGCTTCGCATAGATTCCATTTCTTGAAATGGATGTTTCATGTTAGATGTCTTCATTGATGAATATGTCAGTGTAATCTTTTTCTGATACACTTCATTGTTTAGATATGCCTACACACACTTTCTTTTCTACATAAATGACCTGCTTAAATTAAGAATCTTCTACTTGATCATCCAGACCTGTAGAAATGATAGTCAAATCTATCTCAAATCACAAATTACAATCTGTTTCAAAAGGTCACATTGGATAGTGTAGTTCTAGATACACTGTGTCTGAATGAAAGACAAGATTGTTCAAGGTTGGAGTTCCTTCAACCAAAGGTGAACTCGGTAATTACCTGAAGATAAACAACACTTACTCTTACTTCTAATCACACACACACACACGCACGCACACGCACACTCCTATGCAAATTATTCAACCTTCACTTCTCAATAACTTTCCATATATGACATTCATTTAACATCTACAACTGGTCGTTGGAAATCTACTTGGCCAGGTCTCTGGTCTGAAGATGACTTCCTTTCTTTTGATTATTCTCAGATGCCCTGAAAGCAGTCACTGAGGCTGCCTTTTCTTCTTTGACTAAAACCTTAAAGTAATGAAAACACAAATACGTTACCCCAGACATGCACTGCTTCCACGAAGAAAGACTTGAAAAAAAGTTTTAAAAAAACCTCTACAGTGAGAACATATCAGACTGATTTCTTTCAAAACACCAAAAACACAGCCATTTACTTATCTATTTATGAACAATTTACAACTAAAACCTTAAAAAAAACCCTAAAAATGCTAGCACTACAATCTTTTATGATATTTCATTGTAACTGTATATCTATAATATAATCAAAGCTGTGACTGGAAAGCCAGATGTTCTCAGCAGAATTAGAAACTATTAAAGCTCTGAATAGTTGCTGACTTCTTTTATAAGACAAATATATAACTAGTGATAGACTATCTGTAGAGAGCTACTACTGCCCATAAATGTTCTTGGTTGACTCCCCATACCCATAAGGCCATCTGACTGATTGGTAAACCTTCAATAGCTCAGCAATGTGCTGTATCTTGTCTTTGCTTTTCTTTTTACTACAGTGATTCTTGCTTCTCTGTACACTACCCTCATCTAAGCTCATCAGATTCTTTTATCTTTTATCCTTCCGCTATCAATATTGTCTCTCATTTAGTAAACCCTTTAGGAAATACTTGGGCAAAGTTTATTCCAGAACTATAGTCTTTTTCATCTGTTTCGCAGGAGTGACTGTGTGGTAAGTAGCTTGCTTACGAACCACATGGTTCCGGGTTCATTCAAGGTGCGTGGCACCTTGGGCAAGTGTCTTCTACTATAGCCTCGGGCCAACCAAAGCCTTGTGAGTGGATTTGGTAGACGGAAACTGAAAGAAGCCCATCGTATATGTGTATATATATATATATATATATGTGTGTGTGTATGTTTATGTGTCTGTGTTTGTCCCCCCCCCCCCCCAACATTGCTTGACAACTGATGCTGGTGTGTTTACGTCCCCCATAACTTAGTGGTTCAGCAAAAGAGACCGATAGAATAAGTACTGGGCTTCCAAAGAATAAGTCCTGGGGTCGATTTGCTCGACTAAAGGTGGTGCTCCAGCATGGCCATAGTCAAATGACTGAAACAAGTAAAAGAGTAAAGTGTAATGTTTCCTTGCCAAATTTAAAACTGAATATCAACTGTTGCAATATCACCAGTCTGAGAGTTTCCAAAGACTATGGGCTCTTACCCTACTCTCTCTAACTATCTCAAAAACAATGAAACATCTATTCAAGTCATCCAGATTTTGTGCCTATGTTGCTCTTAAGCTCCAAGTCAGATCTAATAAAGCCAATCCATAGCCTAAAGCATTTCAGCTGCGACCGTCCCATCTTTTTCTCCAGTATGGTGCACAAAAGTCCACATTATTCAATGTGTCCCTTTTTAAACAGTAGGATACGATTTGAGGGAGATTTTCTATTTCTAGCAGGCCAACTGATCATGTTGATGATACTTTATTGGTTCTTCATGTGTCAATGTCTTATTACTATGCAGTATCACACCTATTATGTATGCTTCAAACATTCTATCTTTTTTACAAGAAGGGGAACCTTTTAATATCAGTAGATTGTGTCAGTTGTAATGATGATGATGATCATCATCATCATTTAACATCAATGTTCCATGCTGGCATGGATTGGACAGTTTGACAGGATTTGATGTGTTCAAGGACTACATTGTACTCCAGTGTTTGCTTTGGCAAGGCTTCTACAGTTGGATGCTCTTGCTAACATCTACCACTTTATAGCAGGTATTTGGAACTTTTATTCATGCCATTAGCATCCGTTAAGTTTCCAAGGAGGCAACTTTATATTAGAAGATAAGGAATAGAGAGGAATAAATTACGAGGAAAAAGAACCAGAATAGAACAGGTTTCTTGCTGTAGAGGCGCTACATGACTACTCAGATTTTAGTTAGAAGAGATGGTGGCGAGATTGATTGGGTGGATCTGGGAAGAGATAAAAATAGTGGTAAAGAGGAGTTAGGATACACCATCAAGGTACAATGTGAGTAGAAATGAGCGGGACCATGACTGATGAGTTTTTGAATTGTTTGAGCAATAAATCTACCTGCTCTTTGTATTATAAGGTAAATGGCTGAGTATCCACTTGTTTCTTTAACATAATCCTCAGAGAGAATCATCATGGACCAGGCCTGGCCCTTTTGATTAGAAATACAGTCCACTGAAAGTGGACTGTGTATTCAGTTTCACTCATAAGACTTGGGTCAACCCAAGTCTACTTTAGAAGATATTTGTCCAAGGTCCCACATGTTGAAATTGAGCTTAAAACTTTGTCATTGCAAAACAAACTTAGAAATAGCATCACGCTCTCATCATGTTACCTAGCTGCTACCTCTAGCTAGGACATCTGGGTAGTTTATAGACTTCATTTCATCCCTTATTGTGTCAACTTCTAAACATTGCATCATGTCTAAAAAAAATTTTTGCAGCCCACCAGAAATTCCACTACAACTTTTGTATATTTATTGCTTCGTTCAGTTTCGTAGGATATAATTTCTTCATATTTTATTTAATGCTACGACTGATTGTAATGATTTACTTCTTTAATTTTAATTTATAACTTCCTGTATTAATTGTGTAAAGTCTTTGAGAACTTTTGAGTCAGAATAGGTGAATCATAATCTTCTAACCAACCATTTTAAAATTGGCTTTCATTTGGGTAAGAAGTCTTTTACATAATTCTCTCATTAATATGTATTAATACATACATGTCTAGTAATGCCTCTGTCAAAATGTCATTTGCTTCTAAGCTTCCAGTTTTTTATAGATTTTTTTATATCTTTGTTGTATTTCATCATATTTCTGTGATATTTTGATTTTCAATTGATAACTTAGTAGATTGTTGTTATGGTTGTTGTTTGGTCTGAAATCAACACTGATTGAGCAGATCTATAGTGAAAAGCTTTCAAGCTGTGACCATCTTGTCTTTCTTTCCATCTGTGTGCATGTCAGATCATATTATGTGATGTATCCTTCCACTTTTCAAGCAATTAAGATTGATGTGAGAGAGATTCAGCTGCTACTTCTAGTAACCGTTGAAAGACACTGTTATTGGTTGATCATTGAGATACTTTCTTTCATCTCCTCCCCATTGCCATTTTGCAGCATACCATGTATTGATAATGTCCCCTTTTATTGGCAAACTTCTGCATGATTTACCTTACTATCATTTGCTCTCACTTCCTTTAGTTTCGAATACTGAACTAGAATGAGTATGGCTTATTTAGCTGCAGTGAAAGTCAGCCATCTATGACAAGAGCCAGTCTCAATCAACACTGATGCAGAGCAGAAGGGGTTCTTTATCATGCAAGGTTAAATGATAGAACAATCAGTAAAGGGTTGAGGGTAGAAAAGGCATCTAATCAGAATACCCCAAGCAATTTATCATGTACTGAACTGAATCTATTTGTCTTATATTTATCTGTTTGATTATTTATTTCTGTCCTAAGGGACAACCCCAAACACAATACACCAAGCATACTCACAACAACAGTAAACACTACTAAACAGCTAAATGAAGAAATGACAAAAGAATAAACTACCCCAAAAATGTGGTCAATGATTTTATTCAATATAAACTACAACACAACTACCTACCAACATCAAGCAAATGCCCGTAATAATAGTTTGTGAAAATTAGCCACCAAAAAGGACATGAAGACAGCAAGAACATAAGATGAAAAATACACATTTTGAGCGTGGCCGTTGTCAGTACCACCTGACTGGCCTTCGTACGGGTGACACGTAAAAGCACCCACTACACTCTCTGAGTGGTTGGCGTTAGGAAGGACATCCAGCTGTAGAAACTCTGCCAAATCAGATTGGAGCCTGGTGTAGCCATCTGGTTTCACCAGTCCTCAGCCAAATCGTCCAACCCATGCTAGCATGGAAAGCGGACGTTAAATGATGATGATGATGATGATGAAATAGACCATGATTTTGATTATTTCCTTTCATCAGACAACAACAAAGTTATTTGGAAATCTAAAACCTCAAAAGCTTCAGAGTCTTACAAAATCAAACATTTATGTAAGATACCTAAAGCCTGAAGGAATCGCATGCATTCATCAGTTATTGACAACCACTTATTGCAATACAACCAAACACCCTAGAATCATAGTAATTTGAAAAATCAACTAAAATCCAAATATAATAGAACCACATAGACCCTCAACAATTTTAGAAAGACTCACCTTTGACATTACTAACTGCCACATTCTTCTTTCCAAATCACAACACAGATTCAGACCAATACATTCTACTACCACACAACTCATGACCCTAACACAAAGGATACATGATAGCATCAGTAACAATGAAAATTCCTATCGCACACCATTCTAACTACCATCAACATCAGCAAAGTTATTGATTCCATTCTTGGCCGCTCATTTATACACCGAATGTTTAACACTTCCTTAAGAAACAACACAAAATTCTGGTTGGCAAACTATCTTTCAGGTTGCCAAACCATGTTATGTACAAGAACAGCACTTCCAACTTTTGCAATCTCTCAAATAGAGTACCACAAAGGTCTCTTCTCCTACCCACTCTTTTCAAGTTATACCTGTATGTTGAAGAGCATAGGCTTGAAACGTAAAAGACTTTCTCACTTTCCTGAGCATCAAACTAATACACCTGCTTGGTGTTCATACACCTGTCTTCATCTTTTGATTTTTTGTAAATTTCAACTATTCCTATATGCATATTCATACAGCTTCACACACAAATGATATCACACTCACAACCTCCCACTATTCTCAAGACACAACCTCACAATTACTCCACTTCCTCATCAGACACTTAAGAACTTGACTTCACAACAACATTCTAGTGTCACTCACCCCATCAAATACACTGTCTTCCTTCTGACCAATGACATCAGAATACCTCAAATACAACCACACAACACCATCATTAACATAAACATACCACAGTGATATAAAACAGAAATATTAGGAGTTACATACAATTTCTCTACAACATTCATAGGGCATGCTGGAAACAGCAAAGAAACTAATTAATGTATAAGCATACTTAGAACATTCTCAGTTACTACATTTGGCCAGCAGAAAGAAAAACTCTGGTATACAAACAACCCTTTAACTCCATCATGGATTGTAGTATCCCTGACTAGGCCTTTGATCTCCACAAAAAATATATAACAAAGAACACAAAACAGCACACTTCACATTACAATGGGTCACACACATAGACCAGCTATGAAAATGAAGTGAAAGTACAATAAAGGAAAAGACCACCTAGACCTGTAAAAGACATGCTTTGTTGTTACAGGAAGCTTCAACTTCCACAATCTATGCCATACAAAAACAACTATCTCCAAAGTCTAAAATACTTATACAAAATCTTATGTCACTACTACAATCATATACATACAGAAATAGTTGAAACATCAATAGTCTCACTGGCTGGGATGTACCACCAGCAGTAAGTACAGAGCAGGCATACAAAAATAGACTGAGCAGAAGAAAGGCTATGTCCAAACTGCCACACAGCACCCCATAAAAATTCATCTGTGAATACCATAGTTAAAAGTATGGTTTGTCTGCTAGTAGTTTTGAAACAACATATATGGGGTTGTTCCTAGTCATTCGATAGCTTCCTGTTGTTATATTATTGACTCACAGAAGGATGAAATGTAAGTGGACAGTTTCAGAATTCGAACTTGAAGCAAGGCATCAAATTTGTCTCACCATAGATATTGATTTTGCCTTTTTGACTCAACATATAGCCTAGTTTTTATATAGTGTTATATAACCAGTTGAACTGACCTCATTACTGATAGTTATTTCGTTGGCCCATGAAGGAATGAAAAGCTAATTTGACCTTGGTAGGATTGCAACTCAAATCAGTAGGGTATCAAGTAGAGTAAAACACTAATTTGCTTTGTTACTTTCTTGGCCATCTGCATCAATCTTACTTTGTCTAGATTTAATATTAACAAACAAAAAGAAAAAGTAAAATACATTTGCTTAGTTATGAAGTAGATATAGCATGGTTTTACAGTTTGAGCTGTATTTGAATTCATGTTTGTGAAGTGTAGACATCAAGTACTGAATGGTAGAGTATGGATTTTTTTTATAGATAGTGCATCAGGCTAATGGTTAACAGCAATTAGTGCAGAGAGATGGGGGAAAACTTAGAAATATTGTGGTAAATGACGGAAGACATTGGGAATTGGGCCTGACAGGCAAACTAATGAAGGATGTGAAGAATTGAGGGAAAAAAGCAGAATTTAAGTTGGAAAAGCAATCTTGCAATATACCTAGGCTGTATGATGTAGGCGGTGACATTGGTGATGACAAGGAATGATGATGGTGGTAATATTAATGTTATTGGGTAAGACAGTGATGACAACAACACTAAGCTTGATTAGGCTTTTGAATCCTGCTTGGTATTTTCAGTTTCTTCATTGTTACAGTAGCAATAACAAAATGAGCAACATCATTATTAGCATCAGCTTCATCACCACCACCATCATCATCGCCAACACCATCACTGCCATCATTATCATTGTCAACACCATTACCACCAGCACCATCACCATCATTACAGCTACCAATGTTGTCTTTGATGTCGTCGTCATCCTCCTCCTCCACCTCCTCCTCCTCATCATCATCATCATCATCTACAACAAAAAGATGATGAATAACAAAATGCAGAAAATATTGAAATGAAACAAAATTAAGCACATTCAAAATCTTGGTTCACTGGTTTATATTTACCTTTGGTAATTAATCATTAAAAGCGTAAATGTAATTTCTTTATAAATTCCTCGCTGCTACCTTCTTTATCAGTTTCTCAGCTGAAATACGGTAGTGTTGGGTTGGTGGAGATGAGATAATAATGGACAGATAAGTTATTGTTTCACATTATTTAAACTTGAGTCTGGTTGGCTATAACTGGGCTTCTAAATATGCTCTTAATGCATGTTTATCATAACAGGGTTTCCATTTTCTTTTATTTGCTTATCTTTCATTTTAGAAAGCTTATCTTTGTTGCAAATGATGAGATATTGTCTGCTGCCATGGATCATAAATTAGAGTGTTGTTATTGGAAGAAACCTTACATTCTTGTCTTCTTGATATAACACCAATATTAACATTTATGGAAGATACATTTTAATTGCAGGAGAAGAAGAAAGACTGCTAGGAAGAGAGATTGATAGATAGAGAGTGAGTGGGGACAGAGGGAGAAAGAGATACCGGATGGAAATGGCAGAGAGATAAGCAAATCAAACAACTTAAGGATCAATTTCTGTTTAGTCTTTGGAATATTTTTCATTGTTTAGACAGTATCGCTGGTGGTGCTTACTTAACAAGTTTTTGTTGGTCTTAATAAGTTTTTGTTGTTAAAAGATTATATTGAATTGTGGTTGCTAGAGTTTCATGTTGTTCTATTGTATTATGCTATGACAGTATTTGATCCCACGTTGAAACTATTGCTCCTGAGTTATTTTGTTAGTGCTCTTGAGAAAATAAGGACTGTCAAAATCCCTATTTATCTCTTTGTTTGAAACCAACAGAACTAATTATCTGTGATAATGTGCCAATGTGAGAACCTCTAAGCCAGACATAGGCAACCTTTTTCAAGAAGTGGGTCTCAGGAAACATGGTTCCTCATTAGATGAGTTGTTCTACCAAAAATAATTTAAGGTAATTTCTCATTTAGGCATACTATTCAGAAAGACCTGCTGGTCGCAGTTTGCCTGTGACTGCTCTAAGCAGTCACTGAACCGGCTAGACATAGCAACCAAATCTCCATTTAATCACACTATACTTTCTTAAAATGAAGTAATTACACATTGGATATGTTCCTTGTTGCCTTATGCTTTGGAAGAAGATAAAGCGGTCATGACAGCTAAGGCAAGTATTTAGTATTTGATTATATTTGCATCACTTTTGAGTGATATCTTCTAAATTCTGTAGCATCATATTATACTATGAAATATGTTATATTATTTTATTTGACAAAGCTAATGTTTGTATATGAGCATGAATAGTTGATTTTTATTGAAATTTCAATATATTTTATTACCACTGATGGTTCTTTTATTAACTGTTTTAAAGGATAAGACAAAACAAAAAATAAAAAAGGAGGATGTTCTTTTTATCTTTTATCTTTTTCTTGTTTCAATCATTAGACTGTGACCATGCTGGGGCAGTGCCTTGAAGGATTTTTAGACAAATGAATTGAACCCAATACATATTTTCATTTTTTTTTTAAGCCTGGTACTTATTCTATCAATTCCTTTTGCTGAACTGCTAAGTTAAAGGGACATAAACACACCAACATCAGTTGTCAAGTAGTGGTGGGTAACAAAGACACACACACACATATGTACATATATATATATGATGGGCTTTTTTCAGTTTCCTATTTCTTTACTGCCCACAAGGGGCTAAACATAGAGGGGACAAACAAGGAATTAAGTCGATTACATCGGCCCCAGTGCGTAACTGGTACTTAATTTATCGACCCCCGAAAGGATGAAAGGCAAAGTTGACCTCGGCGGAATTTGAACTCAGAACGTAGCGGCAGACGAAATACCGCTAAGCATTTCGCCCGGCGTACTAACATTTCTACCAGCTCGCCACCTCTTTTTTCAGTTTCCATCAATCGAATCCACTCACAAGGCTTTGGTTGGTCTGAGGCTATAGTAGGAGACACTCTCCCAAGTTTCCACCCCGTGGGACTGAACCCAGAACCATGTGGTTTGGAAGCAAGTTTCTTACCACTCAGCCACATCTGCACCTAGAGTTGATCACAAAACTTTTGAAAATAGATACTGTAGTTCAGATATTTAATCTTATGTCCTTCAACTTACTCTTTGACCTTTATTGATATCATCCATGTGTAAAAGATAATTAGGTCAAAACAGTTGAGTACTAGAGTCATATCCATCTCAGTATTCAGCTTTGCTCTTTCATATCCTGAGTATAATTCCACCAAGGTTGACTCTGTCTTTTATTCTTGTAGTGGAAGAGGAGTGGTGAATGTGATACATACCAGTTATTGACGTTGAACCCCAGCTCACTTATGGCTGAGTAGACCTATGACCAAAGCTCCATCTTGTTTCAGTCATGACCATCCTGCTCTTCTGTCAGGCTTTGTTCATAAGGAATTACATTATCTAATCTGTCTCTCCTTTGTCAAGCTGTAGGGTGTAATTTCAAGGAGATTTAGTTGCTATTTCTAGCAGGTAAAGTAACCATGTAGGTGAGCCCACATTTTCTTTAAATATGATATAGTTCTATCATTTTAATTGACACTGTAATTTATACATTGTTATCAGAATAGGCACGTTGGCAGAATCATCAGAGTAGTTGATGGAATGCAATGTGATATTCATTCAAGCTCTCTGTGACCTGAATTCAAATCCTGTAATAGTCAACTTTGCCTGTCATTATTTCATGAGTGATAATTAAAGTGCCAGTTTGGAGCAATGGATTTGAAGATGTCAGCTGAGATGCTTTTACACATTCTGATTTCAAATTCTGCCTAGGTACTGATAGCTGGACCTACAACCAGCTTAGATAAACCAACCGTCAACAGCATTTTGAGGCTTTCATCCAGCAGTGGATTGCCAATGGCTAAATGGAATACTGTTTCTCTACAAAATTTGACCTCCTAATTAGAAAATCAATATTATCAATTGACTGCCTTTACAGAAGTTTAGCCAGGTAAAGATATAGTGTTTGATATCTTACCTTCAAAGTAGGCTCAATGTAACAAATGTGTTATATTCATATTCAGGTTTCTAGTAAGCCTTTATATCTTTTATGAGCATTTGGATTGTTATTTCATTGTTCTTTTATCTTTGTTTTGTTTGTTATTTTTTCTTTTTCTTTTCATCCCTCAAACTACACTGTACTTTTTCCTTTTTTGATTATGTAGAATTGTACCATTAATTTTCTTCTTTTTTTTTTACTATTCTTTTGTTATACCAAATGTGGTATTGAATCTGTGGTTTATTGATAATTAGTGCACTAGATGTGTGTGTTTGTATATATATATATATATACTCATACATATGTATGTGTATGTATATACACATGCATATAAAACGGTATCCTCCACTACAACAATAGCTTTCACCATGAACAGTAAAAGTTTCAACAATAATAACAACAACAATTAAAATAACAGCTATAACTGTAGCGAGCATAATTAGTTCTCTATCATGATGACACAGGGCTCTTTCAGAAAGTTTGAAAGAGTGTGGTGAACAGGAAACAAGTAAAGGCTGGTTGGAGAGTTGAGAGAATGGAACAGAGTTGAGAGAACATGGGAAAGGAAAGAATTAAAAAAGACAAAATATACTGAGTGTATCAGAGAGAGAGAGAGAGAGAGAGAGAGAGAGAGAGAGAGAGATGGAGACAGAGGGAGAAAGGGAACTGATCAATGTAATAAAATGTGAGAAAAGGAAAATGGTATGGAAAAATCTGTATAACAAGCAAAGCAAGAGAAACTATATGTAATAGCAGGCTAAGTGAAAGATAGATAGAATGTGAGAGAGGAGGGGGGATATTTAGAAAAGAGAAATAGAGAAAGAAAGGAAGAGAGAGACTGGCATAAAAAAGGCATCATCAAATACAAGTTATAATATTCTACTAAACCAAGTAATTTACCCACAATGCAATTACTATGACCTAACCTTCATTCGTAGTTGCAGCCATTTCACTTCACTGTGCCATTAATAATGCTCTTGAGAAAGGCATGGCTGTCAAGCAGTCTCATTTCTTTTCTCTCTTCTTTATATCTCTTTATACCTTTAACTCACAAGACTGATTCTTCAAGATGAATCAACTGGTTGGTGACCAAAGGGTAGACCAAGGATGAGATGGTTGGATAATATGCATAGTTTCCATTGGTCACACTTAAAAATACAGCTGGAAAATGTAACAAAGGTTACCTCTGATAGGACTGACCCTGTAGAAGAAATACCTGAGAACTCTACTCTCACAACCAGGGCTATGGAATTGGAGTCATGGAGTCAGAGTCGGAAACTATTAAGGGTAGCTGGAGTCAGAGTATGTAAAACTATATCGACTCTGACTCCAATTCACAATATCTTTGTTCTTTAATATAAACCAGTTATAACATATAAGCCTACTCGAAATACAAGCATATGCATATGCTTTATGAGATATGTAGACCACAATCACTTAATTACATAAATAGGAGTCAGAGTCAGAGGTGCTAATAATAGAGGAGTTGGAGTCATAGTTTTTTGCTTCAACTCCACAGTCCTACCCACAACCCTCCCAGAAATAGTGGGGCAGAGAAGATGGAATGATGACTGGATTCAGGTTTATTTGAGGATTCAAATGAAAGTTGATGAAAAGGGGACAGAGGTAGAAGAATCATGGGATAGTTTTGATCATATGTTTCCTCAGTGAGGGCTGATTTGGAGCCAAACAACAACGACAATAACAATTATAATTTTCAGTATTTTGAAAGTTGATACTTTGGAAAAATCAAATGCCAAGAACCAAAGTTTAAGCTTTCAGCACTAAATATGACTCAGTTTTACTTCCTCTTTGAAACTAGTATACTTGGTTTATAATTTTTATTATTTTGTCCTTTGCATTATTTACATTTGACGGATATTTGTCCTCATCTTGTTTGTTGTTAACACGTTTCGGCTGATATGCACTCCAGCCTTCATTAGGCTTCATGATGGGACATAACCTTTTGAAGAGTTTAGTCAAACAAATTGACCTCTCTACTTACTTTTTTTTTAAAGTCTAGTACTCATTCTATCAGTGTCTTTTGGCAAACTGCTAGGTTATGGGTACATGAACAAACTAACACCAGTTACTGAGTGGTGGTGAAGAGAACAAATACAAAGTCATGCACACACACACAATGGGCTTCCACATTTGTGAGGGAATTTGGCAGTTTCTATCTGCCAAATTCCCTCACAAGGTATAGATCAGTCTGGGGCTATAATAGAAGAGACTTGTCCAATGTGCTGTGCAGTGCAATTGGACAGTTGAAAAGTGAGCTTCTTAACCACACAGCGATGCCTGTATAGTAATATAACATGTAATTTTACGTTTAGGGGCTATAGCTGAGATGTATCAACCCTGGTACCTGTAGGTTGTGTATAAATTTTATTGACTTTGGAAGAGTAGCAAACAAAGTCAAACTGGGTAGGATTTGAACTCAAATCATAAAGAGATGTAAGCAAATACCACAAAATGTTTTGTCTAATGCTCTATTGATTTTACTGGTCATTGAACTGCTCCATATAAGCAATGTTAAAAAGTGTGTGTGTGTGTTATCAACAAATCAAGAGAGAGAGAGACAATGATCATGAACTCCTAGATAGCAACTGAACCATGCAGTTCTGGCTAAGGCTAGCTGGGTAAACATGCCAACATGCAGACCACTCCCAGAAATATATATACACATTCATATCCATACATATTTCATTTCTTTGTGAAATTAAGCTAATGGGATCTTTTGCAGCAGAAGAGGAAGAGCACTAAGCCTTCAACTCTCCTCATTGTTTAATAATTCATTATGATTCATTCTTTTCTCCTTGCCAAACTGGTGGCAGTAATGGACTTCAGCTATTAACATTGGCAACTTAGGAAGTAAACAAGTCATAAATATATAAATATATAGCCATATGTATTTGAGCTGTGAAATTAAGCCATTCTTACCCCAATCTGTATTGGTGGTACTCCAATAGCTCTGCATAAGCTAAGTTGCTAAACGAGTCTCTGTGAAACATCTGACTCATGAAAGGTTAAATTTCAATATTACAGATAAAATGGAATAGTGAGCTGGTAGAATGGTCAGCTCACCAAGCAAAATATTTAGTGACATTTTGTCCGTCTTTACATTCTAAGTTCAAATACTGCTGAGGTCGACTTTAACTTTCATCATTTTGGGGTCCATAAAATAAGTACCAGTTGAGCACTGGGGTCAATGTAAATGACTTACTCCCTCCCACAAAATTGCTGGCCTTGTGCCAAAATATGAAATCAATGTTACAGATAAAATATTATTAGCACAAGACTGAAGCCATGTTGTAGTATCACCTTCAAAGGATTTTAGTCAATTACACAATTACACCAACCTCATATTTTATTGAATGTTTGAATTCAGTGAGTTATGTCCCTTTTGGAGAGTTACTTCTCACTTAATGACATAAATACCTTTTGGTACTTGCAATGTTTTATGCCAATGCCTCTTAAGCCTTTATTTCTCTCATTGCTCAAGCTGTATCCATCTATTGCTCCCTTCTACTCTTCTTTTTCTCACCATCTTCTTTCCTCAGCTTCCTCATCTAGGATGCTTTCTCTGCATTTACACACTGCTCTTCTTTCCCTCTACTTTGATGGTCCCATCCAGCATCACTTTCTTGCATTGCTTACACTGCACTCACCTAAGGGTCCCTACCTCCTGCCTCATTTTCCTTCACTGCCTCTCATCAAAGCTTCTCCATCTCTTCAACACTTTCTTTCCCCTTCCCTTTCTCTCTGACCTACTCCCACAACTCCCACACCTTCCTTTCCTTCAGTTACTCTCTAGGGATTTTTCACCATTCTAGTCTAGTTTTCTCTCCCTGTGCTCTTTCCCTCGCACCTTCTGTTCATACTCACCCTTGTAATATTCAATAGCCCTAAACCTCCCCACACAATTCCTTACAGAGTGAAAGTTACTTTTCCATTCTGCCCACTTCTTTTCTTTAACACTAATCCCTTCCCTTTCCCTTGTTCCCTCCCCTAATCAGTGTCTATTCTGCTGTTCTGTTACTTTCACCTCTACCATCTTATCATATCCATGGTTTTATTCTTCTCACCTGGCTTTACCTTCCCTCATTTTCATGCTTAGAATCATTGCATCTTCTCTCTTCTGTTCTCCCTCAGTTGAAGGAGCCCCTTTATGTTCTTTCTCTTGCAAGTTGTAAACAATTCTTCACTAGTACTGGTGTTACAAAAAATGCATCCAGTACACTCTGTAAAGTGGTTGGTGTTAGGAAGAGCATCCAGCCATAGAAACCATGCAAAACAGACAGCTTACTCCATTTGATGTGTCCAAGAGTGTTCTGATGAACTGAGAGGTGAAGTTGTGGCTGCCATACTTGTATAGCATTTCATAATACCATCTGATGGTGGGAGGGTGGCTCTAAAGACCACAGCTTTCAAGAGGCAAGACCTGTCAGTGGACTATGGTAGGGATGGAGATTGTGTAGATGAGTGTTAGCTTCATTTGTAGTGTGCAAAGTTAGAAGCAATGTTGTCTAAACATGAATAGCTGACCTTAACATTTGTCGACTTGTTCATATATACATCCTGTTAATATATCTATTTGTGTATATATCCTGTTAATGTGTGTGTGTTTGTGTTAATTTAGCTTTATATATAACTTTGAAGTAAATTTAAGAACAACAGCAGAACTGATGGATAAACACAGTATTAGTCAAATATATATAATTCATTTTGATATCTTATTCGACCACTCTCTCTCTATATATGTGTGTGTGTGTGTATGCATACACATGAAATGAGCTTCCTTACAGTTTCCTTCTCCTGAATGTTCGTGTGTTTATAAACAAGGCTTTAATAAAATTGAGGCTATGGTAGAAGACTTGATCAAAATACTGTTGAATGAGATCAAACCTTGAGCCAGATGGTTGTAAAACAAACTTACATGCAGAGCTATGCCTACAGCTACACCTGCATTATTGTTGAATTTTGTTTTTGTAAACAGTCTTATCTGTTAATTATAGCTCAGATGAGATAATACATGATTTAGAGGAATGAGGATATTCTATATTGCAGACACACCCAACAGTTTTCTGCCTTTTAAAAATGGTTACTAAAACATTGATGCACACACACACACATACACACAACTTACAGGTACACATTGTTACTTATTCACATGCATTTTTTCCTAAGTTTGCCTAGTTGCAATGGTTTTTATGCAGGAGAAAAAATTTTCAACAGTTGGATGCCCTTCCTGCTCCCTACTACTGTTCACTTATCTGTGGTACAGAATTGGGACTTATTATTAACTAACTTAAAAGCCACACTCTATGAGGACTTTTAAGCTGGCTCCTATGGAGAGCTAATTTGGCTTGTCACCCAAAACTAGGGAGAGCTAGATAGCATGACTATAATACATCTATAATGACTATGTGCCCCGGTGGTGTTTGATCAAAGGTTAAGGACAGATGAGAATTAATTCTGTAATGCAATCATTCTATTGTTCCAGTCCCAAGTTGAATCCCAACTGTTGGCCAATTTGTCACAAAGTTTTTATCCCTGACATAAAATTAACAACATGAATGTCATTTATCTCCCCCTTGATCTCTAACATCATCTGACAAATGCCAACCAAGATGGCATGAATCGGCCAAGCTTTGCCTGCTAGAAATAGCAACCCAAATGCTTTTAAATCTGATCTCAATGCTGGATGTCCAAGAACCAAATGAAGGGCAGATTTTCAGTCCTGGGTTCATCCCTATTCCAAAAAGTATAATATGTCTATGTAGAGCAAATGTAGACTGAGGTCCCTGGGGTCCCAGACAGACTGACAGAATTTCACTTTTATTAATATAGAGGTGGTAAGCTGGCAGAATCATTGATGTATTGGACAAAATGATTAGTAGCATTTTTTTGTGGTTGTTTGACATTCTAAATTCAAATCGATCCAGAGTCAGCTTAACTTTAATCTCTCTGAGGTTGATAAAGTCCCTGTCAAGTAGAGGGATCGATGTAATCAACTTGTCCCCTTCCTTCAAAACTGCTGACCTTGTGCTAAAATTAGTAAGATTTATCTTTATTATTGATATTGTTGCTGTTGTATCAAGGTCAACTTTGCATTTCATCTTTTTGGGGTCAATAAAATAAGTACCAGTTTAGTACAGGGGTCAATATAATCGACTTAAACTTTCCCCGGAAATCACTGGCTTTGTGCAAAAATTTGAAGCCATTACTATTATTATTATATGTTTGGCTTTTTTTTTTTTTTTTTTTGTATTTGTACAAGTTGACTCCAAGCCTCACCCAGAGACCTCAAGAGACAAGTTAAAAGTTCAAGTTGGTATTGTGACTAAAAGTGCCATATTTTTGATTTTGTACAGAGTATTGTTCTAAAGAATGTCTGTTAAAACATAAGAAGATTAAAAGTTTGTTTTAAAAGTAATTTGATGGTAAGATGACAGTAGAAGGTGTTTGCTAATATTACATTTAAAAGTACTTTTGATAATGTTTATAGATTAAGATGTTTTTAGAATCACATAGACAATACTTTTCATAGGATATAAGCAGTTCCCATGAACACTATTTTTTAAAATTTCTTCTATTTTGGGGTTTCCTGGTATTATTATTATTATTATTATTATAATAAAAAAAAATTTCAGCTTTATTTTGCTGTGTGTAATGGAAAGTGTCATTTGTCCACAGCAAGCAAAGGTGAAACTTGTTTACTGATCATACTTCAAGAACCCTGGAGAGAACATTTGCAGTTCCAAGCAATGATGGTTTTTGTAGGTGTTCTTTCTTTACATAAGTTCCAATCTTTTTAAGGTGTGTTGGTAGTTATGTACTGATACTTCCAATTGCACCACTCACTAACGGTATCACATCCACTTTCTTCATTTCCCACATCCATTCAACATGGTTGTTCACTTAGTCTTCTTCTTTCTCTTCAATCCTGTTGTCACCTGGACATGCTCTGTCAATTATCAGGCTTGTTTGTTTTGTCTCTTCACAATAGCAATTTTTAAAAATTATTTTGTTAGTCTTATTTACATGCAAAACCCCCACAACAACACACAGTCACACACATACTCACAGATTCTTTGTTTTGTCCTGTGCTGTCCATGATGATTTTCTTAATGTAAACCCTTGTGGTTGATACAGAAATCATTATTACCTCCACCTTAGCAAAGGCAGCGGTATTGTTTTCAGTCGTGTTTGTTTGTTTTCCATGGACAAGGTATCTGAAGAGCCACTGGATGGATTCGGATGAAACTTTCAGGGATGTTTGGCCTCGTGACTGGCACAAACTGATTAGATTCTGGGATCAATCCAGTACTGGACAAGGATTCTGGATTATTTTTCCTGTTTTTTTCGCTTAATTTTTGAGAGCGGTCAGGTTCAGTTTTAGTATTCTTGTCTGTGAGAGCAGTCATGTTTATTTTAGATATTTTCATTTTAAAAATTATCTCTGGATAATCGTTGAGAGGACGTTGGTGGAGGTTTGCGCTCTCTGAGTGTTCTTGTTGTTGTTGTTGTTATTATTTTTATTTTTATTTTTATTTTTATTATTATTATTATTATTATTATTATTATTATTATTATTATTATTATTACTATTATTATTATTAAGGCAGCAAGCTGGCAAGATTGCTAGCATGCTGGACAAAATACTTAGTGGCATTTTGTTTGTCTTTATGTTTTCAGTTCAGAATGCGCTAAAGTTGACTTATACTTTTCATCCTTTCAGTGGCAATATAATAAGTACCAGCTGAACACTGGGGTCAATGTAGTCAAGGAGTCCCTTCCCTCAAATTTCACACCTTGTGCCCATAGTGGAAAAAATTATTACCTCTGCCTTAGCGAAGACAGAGGAATTGTTTTCAGTTGTGTTTGTTTGTTTTCCATGGACAAGATATCTCAAGAACCGCTGGATGTTTGGCCTCATGACTGGCAGGAATTGATTAGATTTTGGAATTGATCTGGTACCAGACAAGTATTCTGGATTATTTTTCCTAAATGGAAAAATAATTAATTTTTGAGAACGGTTGGGTTCATTTTTAGTATTCGCATTTGTGAGAGCAGTTGAGTTTATTTCAGATATTCTCATTTTAAAAATCATCCCCAGCTAACCATTGAGAGGACTTTTTTGCTAGGGTGGAGGTTTGCACTCTCAGAGTGCTCTTATTATCATCATCATCATCATCATCATCATCATCATCATTTTTGTTATTATTATTATCATTATTAAAGGGTAGTGGATTGGTAAAATTGTTAGTGTTGAATAAAATTATTTGTTTCTACATCTAGACAAATGTTTATGACTTTATGGCAATATTAGAGATCATTCGTTATAAAGATACTATGGGTTATTACAGAAAACAGCTTTTGGCTCTTGGTACATTTTCACACCTAGATGAACTAAGCTAGCATGAATGAAATGCTTTAGGTATAGATAGTAACCATTGTACTGGGGACAGGGATATGAACAGTAGAAACATCTCTCAACAACCAACACCCTATCCATCCTCAGTTAAGATCAAGGTTTACACATGATTATTTATTAATTGATATAACTAACAGATTCTATGTCAGTATATTAGCTGTAAGTTGCTGTGACTGTTTCTAATTTACTGTTTTATTGTTACTCAGTTCTTAATTAGGCAGTAAACCTGCTTGATTTTATCACTTTTGTTATTTTATTTCATCATCATTGTTTGCTTTCGTTACCATGATAAATCAGTAAAATCTAGTAAAACTAATTACATTGTAAACAGGACAGTACAGCTTGGCCTCGTTTATCATTTGTTGTTATCAAATTATTCGCTGGTCTTCTTCTTTTTCCTTTCATTTATCCTTTTTTGTACTGTATAACTCGGACTGGATTGATTTCACTATCACAATGGACTGCGTACGTGTAGCAAATAAGAGGAACAGAATTAAATGATGATGATAACGACGATGACAACGACGACGACCACCACCACCACCACCATCGTCATCATCATCATCTGCTGCTGTAGATTCATGGATTTACAGAGCACTGTTCAGAATTACTTGATGGAAGAAAATGTTTTCTTTTTTTTTTTTTTTTTTGTGCTGGTGGGTGGGTGGGATATGGGGGCGAAGGGTGCTTTTTACTGATCTTTGAAATGCTTAAACATTCACCTGGGGTAGAAAAGAATGTTTGAGGCTTTAGATACATTTTATTGTGCACATATATTTCTACAAACATTTTGCAATGTTTATTATTGGTTCAATATATAGCCATCTCAGTTGTTGAACAAGGGAGTTCTAGTCTTGTTGATGGTAGCAGCAGATACTAGCAGATACTAGCAGGTACCTACCCCTCTTTTAAAGAAAAAAAAAATTATAAACATGGTTTGGGTTTGAACTCCTAATAAGACAAGTCTGTCTATTTCAGTTCAGCACCACTTATTGTTGACCTCTGTTAAGTACACTAACCCATGGTCCCTATTTACTACCAGATGGATTGATCCATGGAAAGGTAAATGATTTAGCTATGTAACAATTATGAGATATTAACTATGAACCCTTATGATGAATAGAATAATCCTCTTTTTTTGTTTTTTATCATTTGTATTTCTTTTTTATATAAAAAAAAGTATTTACAGATTAACAGATATACTCTTTTACTTGTTTCAGTCATTTGACTGTGGTCATGCTGGAGCACTGCCTTTATAGTCGAGCAAATCGACCCCAGGACTTATTCTTTGTAAGCCTAGTACTTATTCTATCGGTCGCTTTTGCCGAACCGCTAAGTTACAGGGACGTTAATACACCGGCATTGGTTGTCAAGCAATGTTGGGGGAGGGGGACAAACACTGACACACAAACATATACACACACATGCATACATATATTTATATATATGACGGGCTTTTTTCAGTTTCCACCTACCAAATCCACTCACAAGGCTTTGGTTGGCCCGAGGCTATAGTAGAAGACACCTATCCAAGGTATCATGCAGGTGGGACTAAACCAGGAGCCATGTCGTTGGTAAGCAAACGACTTACCACACAGACACTCCTACACCAATATGAAAATTATTAGCAAGTATTAAGCTGAATAAAGCATTAAATCTGATAACCAGTTCATATTTCAGTCTCTGTCAATGCCACTACCAGCACCATCGAATTTTCTGTTATTATCTTATTATTAAGTGTACTTTCTTAACTTAGTCCATTAAGTAGCTTCGTCTCCATATATGTTTTGTTTGTGTATTTATCTATCTGGCTAAATATCAATCTACCCGCTTAATTACAACTTTATTTAGACCCCCCCCCATTCACCCATTCTCTCTTTCTGTCTTTCTCAGTTAGTGGTTCTTTTCTCTTGTTAATTACTGGTGTCATTAAATATTCTGATCTTTACAGTTTATGTCCTAGAACAGTCATTTACCAATTTCTATCTGGCAGATCTGGGAGGTCAACACTCATTTAGTACAGTGACCCAATACTGCTATTTTAAACCTTTCACTACAAGTCTGTTGATTAGACAGACAAAAGATTTTGTTCTGTCTGATCAAGAAACTATTGAAATTGCACCAAGTAGGAACCTAATTAAAATAAACTTATTTCCAACCACCAACTAATCCTCAGTAGGAAGCTATATTTAACAAAAGAACATGTAATTGGCCAGCAACTAAAATATAGCTTCCATTTCCTTGTAAGAATTTGGTTGATTGTGATATGCTTAGCAGACATTTGAATTAGTCCTAGCATTTATGCTATAATTCTTATAGAATTCATCTACAATATAACTGAATGATGTTAACCTATTATCATCATAACTACCAGACAACCACCAAGAAAGCAAAGGATACTTTTAAGAATAATGTTATCTGAAAGTCTTTCAAATGATGTCTTAACTTTCTGGTCCCTTGCTAAGAGGGTCTCTTATAACTTCGCAAAATCTTCCTACCCACAACTCTACAGTCAAGATGACATTTTTGTTAAAACCTCCTTATTTTCTGACTAGATTTCTTTCCACTTCACACTGCAAATACTCCAAAATTTTTCTTCTCTTCTCCATTGGTCTCACCACCACAAATGTCTGGTTACAAAGACTGAAAACTGGGATCATTTCAGTTTAGTAAGGCAACCAGTCCTGATGGTGTTTTCTTCTATTATTTTCACTGTACTTCAGAGTTAGCTTCAGTCTTTCTTTTTCTACTGATATATGAGGGAGCGCTGATGAGGATCAGTTAATTGTGATTTTATTCAACATATTACTCTCTCAGATTCACACGCTTATTGCAGTGGTCCTTCAGTTTTTCTAAGCACTGTAAAAGAACTTGGAAGGTTGGGCCCCCAACCAGGTCTTTCGTGACACCCTTAAAGCCAAGAACTTTTCAGCACCCCCTCGTATATATCCTTAATTATGAAAGCACACAAAATGTGTTACATTTGCACAAAGGGCATTCTTTATGCCCCTGCCATATTGCTTTCACTTCCAAACACTTGTAAAGACGATAGAAACAGTTATAAACAATGTCTCCTTTGTCACTTTAAATTTCTGTCTTTTCTCTCTGTGGTCACAAATACAACTTTCATAGAGTCAGATGTAGTGGAAACTTGCTTGCCTACTTCATGCACCATTGGCCCCTCACCCTGAAGCATTTCAGTAAAAGTAATGTTGTCTCACTTGATATAAGCAAAGCATTTGATACTTGGTATAGAATCCTATCTAAGAGATATACACCTTCTCCAGTTCCTATTTCTCTGATTGGAAGTTTTTCTGTCAAACAGCTTGCATCCTATCAAATCTGCTTTTGACATAGATGATACTAGCCTTCAAAGATTTTTTAAAACCTTTCACACAGTTATAGCATCAGCATACAACAGCTTATGTGAATTATGCACTACTTTCACAAGTAGGTATCTTGAAAACATCCTCCAGTGGAGACATAATTTTGTCTTCTTTAATGTCACAATGACAATCTTAATTCATGAGGAAAGGAAACAGTCTCAACACATTACTAGCACAAAGTTAGTCTTAAAAGTTGCTACAAATTTAAGCTGTACTAACTCAGATAATCTCTCATTGTGATCACACACCGACACACACAACATTTCTTAATACATATACAATTTCAAAAGCTGCACCCCAAAAACTATGCTTATTCTTCAGGAGCCAGAAGCTACTTTTACTAGCACTAACAGCTCTAATCAGAATCATTCCTGACACTGAAAGAAACAAAAAGCAGAGCTTATGAACACATACTATTTTCGTTGTTGTTGCTTTTCCCCCTATCCATGGCAGGATTTCAAACTCAGAATTGCATGTTAATGAAAAACTTTACAGTAATGCAATGACCTTGTTACTTAAAGCAATAAGCTGTTTCTTCCCATCAGTCTTGTTTACAGCTAAATTCTCATGATTAGATATCAAGCATTGACATTCAGCCAGAAGGCTGAGAATATACTACTTCATCCAAGAATGGTTCCAATTCTTTCATTGATTACTTGAAGCAATATAAAACATGCTTAGAAAATAGGGAAGACATTTGCAGATGTTCTTATAAATTAAGGCATCGCAATACTCTTAAAGTTAAGGTGTTAGTTTCTTGACTGAATATCTATTACTAGCACTGGCACTGAACAGCTCTTCTTCACCTGTCAGCAGAGCCAGTCAGAGTAAAAGTCAATGGTGGTTGAACTCTTTATTAAACCAATGAGTAGTTTTATGATTCCAAAACCCCTCTCTGTTCTTAAAATAATAACAAACTGACTCTGAAATTTCCTTATCTGTGTGTTTTAAAACCACTCCTCATGCCATAACACTATTTTTGATTATTCTTGACACTTCAGATATGATGCTCTTATAAGAAGGAAATGATAAAATTTAAATCTTAGATGAGCTCTGAGAAGTCTTTACATTTCAACAACATTATTGTATGTAAGCAATTATAAAATCTGGTGATAATAATTTCTTGCATCAAGCATATCCTTTACCCATAAATAAATTGGAAAATAATTTTTTTTTCTATATATTGATAATTTAGGTATTCATTAGGAGACCTTTGAAAACTCAAATCTTTTATTTTTATGTATTAATCAGGAGATGCTAAGAAGTCTTTTGGGATTATAGATTTAATTTTTTCTGAAACAGAAACAAAGCAAGCATTAAAATTTTGTAATAGTGGGGTTTTTCCCCAGTTTGTTTTGGGTGTAATCCTAAACAGTTGTCATCACCACCATCATCACCAACAACAACGACAACATCATCATCATCATTGTTTAATGTCCATTTTTCATGCTGGCATGGGTTGGACAGCTTTAACAGGAACTGACAAGCCAGAGGATTGTGCCAAGCTCTAATATCTGTTTTGGCATGCTTTCCACAGCTGGATGCCCTTCCTAATGCTAACCTCTTTGCAGAATGTATTGAGTGCTTTTTTTGTGGCACTAGCATCAGTGAGATTTCCAAGTACAAGTGAGAGTATTGTAGAAAAGGTGATGAAGTTATGATGAAGAGACAGGAGTAGGTGTCTTACGGAAGAAGAAATACATGACTTCCCCAGCTGTAATATAGAAAAGTATGAAATTCCATGACAAATGATTCCCTTCTCAATATTTAATTCTTTATTATCCACGGGGGGGGGGGGGCTAAACAGAGAAAGGACAAACAAGGACAGACAAAGAGATTAAGTCGATTACATCGATCCCCAGTGCGTAACTGGTACTTATTTAATCGACCCCGAAAGGATGAAAGGCTAAGTCGACCTCGGCGGAATTTGAATTCAGAATGTAGCAGCAGATGAAATACTGCTAAGCATTTCGCCCGGCATGCTAACGTTTCTGCCAGCTCGCTAGCTCCCTTCTCAATATTTTTAAGCTATTGGGCAGTGAGCTGGCAGAATCGTTAGCACCTCAGGCAAAATGCTTAGCGATATTTCATCTGCTGCTATGTTCTGTGTTCAAATTCCACTGGGGTCAACTTTGCCTTTCATCCTTTCAGGGGTCGATTAAATAAGTACCAGTTACGCACTGGGGTCAATGTAATCGACTTAATCCCTTTGTCTGTCCTTGTTTGTCCCCTCTATGTTTAGCCCCTTGTGGACAATAAAGAAATAAATATTGTTAAGCTTATTCAAAACACATTACTAATTTGGCTGTAGGAATTGGAAAGGGTTGATAGGTTGATAATCTATTCCCTTTTGGATTTTTTGTTAACATTTTCTATTATGGTTTAACAAATAAAATTTTTCCATATTCTTTTCTTCTGCTACCCTCTTCCACTCCTCTAATAGTTGTATTCTAGCAATTATTTTGTCCATCTACATTACTTTGTTCGTCATTTTATTGGAAGCATTTCTTAAAAATAAATGTCAAATACAAACAATTTATACCATAAAGGAAATTAATCTTTTTATTAAAACAATATTAAAAATGTTATTAATCTTTAATAAACAGTCCTTTATTTAGACCACTTCACAATGCGGAAACAATTTATTCCCTATATTTATTTTTCATTATAGAAATTAAAATTCCTTTTAAGTCTGTCTGTCTCTTTCTCTCCTTTCTTTTCATGTTAAATTTCAGTTTAAATAAGACCAGATTTAGTTCCTTACTGATGACTGTTAAGAAACCTGAGATCAACAATGACATGAGTTCATCATGTTTGACATTCATAATTTAAAACGAAAATATTTAGATCTTATATTTCAAATTAGGAGAAATTTCATAACTTGACAGATATTTGTTATTAACTCCTCAATGTTTACAAATTTTATGAGAAGATGAACTCCTGTTGAAGAGTAGAGATGGAATTTAGTGTAAAGTAAGGTTTTATCCTTCATGTCACCAGGCAGAAGGAACTTGGTTTCAGTACTCATTTGAAACTAATTCCTTCAATCAGTACTAATTATGCTCTTGGGAGTTGTCCATTTTTTGGAAATAGTGTATATGTACAATGTAAGTTGCATGCAATTCAGGAATCAAAACACACACACGTGCATCATTCTATTGTTTTATATAGTATATAAATTCATCTTTGAAGGATATCCCCATTCCATCTAGAAATGAATAAATTTTTCTATATGTGACTGGATTTTCATGGATGAGTTCAGGAACTGTAGTTCTTTTCTCTAAATTATATATTTATATATTATATACTGTGAAACTTAATTTAATCTTAATTTTTGATAAATTAAATTAAATTGCATGCCACCAGCATGGGAGCCAGTCAAGCAACACTGGCATTGGCCACAACTACAATTTCCATTTGATTTGATTTGATTTTGATTTTGATTTTACTTGAGTCAATAGGTCTCCTCAAGCATGGCACAAAAATTGTGTGTGTGTATATATATATATATATATATATATATATACACACACACACACACACACACATACACACACATATGGCAGGCTTTTTTCATTTTATGTTAACCATATCCACTTCGATTGCCATTACTTGACATCTTGGGTAAGATGCCTTGCAATGGGACTGAACCCAGAACCAAGTAGTTGGCAAGCAAGCTTCTTAACCATTTAGCTACAAAATTAGCATGAGGCTCTGGTAAAAGACATTTTGCTCAAAGTATCATTCAATGGGATGGAATCCAGGACCACAGGATTGAGAAATAAAATCTCTTAACCACAGAACTGGTAAAATAAAAGAAACTGACGTTGTGTTTGAAAAGGATATAAACATATATCCTGAGTGAAACAGAAGCTAATAATTTAAACATCAGCAATGAAATTACTTCAAATATTAAAAATTTCACAGAATATCTATGAAATTAAGGGGCCAAATTACTGAATCCATAGTCTTAAGTGATAATTTTCAACCTGCCATTATAATGTCTCTATGCTATATTCTTCTTGTCCCAGCTTTCCTGGATAAAAACAGGCTTCACTGTTTTTCATCGTTAAATTATTACATAAAAAACTGAGAGGAAAAAAAATCCTTTCAGCTTTTGTATTTAATTTCAGCAAAGTAGGCTGATGATATTTACCGTTTCTTTCAACCTATTCATCTTCTGTACCTATTTTTCAACAGTAGTCACATTTTATCTATAATACAAATAATATGAACTGTAGGTATGGGTTTAAAATTCTAGTTATTAATACACAAACCTTTGTGGCCAGACTCTTTGAACTTCAGTAATAAGCATATTAACTATGGTTACAGTTTTTTGTATGAAAATATAAAGAGATAACACATGCACATACACTCACAGATATCAGCAGCAGCAGCATTTAATATCTACATTTGCTGATGTCAATACCAGTGTTGCCTGACTGGCTCCCCATGCCAGTGGCACATGAAAAGCACCATGTGAACGTGATCGATGCCAGTGCCCTCTGACTGGCTCCCATGCCAGTGGCACATAAAAAGCACCATCCAAACATGGTCAATACCAGTGCCCCCTAACTGGCTTCCATGCTGTTAAAAGGCACCATCTGAATGTGGTCGATGCCAGTGCCGCCTGACTGACTCCTGTGCCGGTAGCACATAAAAAGGACCCACTACACTCTCGGAGTGGTGGGCATTAGGAAGAGCATCCAGCTGTAGAAATCTTGCCAGATCAGACTGGAGCCTGGTGCAGCCTACTGGCTTTCCAGTCCTCAGTCAAAACCATCCAGCCCATGCCAGCATGGAAAGCAGACGTTAAATGATGAAGATTATGATTTTCCATGCTTGCACAAGGTAGGCAGATTTTGTTGAGGTAGATTGCATACATTTGGATCCTTTTCCTGTTGCCAACCCTCATATGTTTCTTTGCAAGATAATATTTTTCCCATAGCTGGACATGATTTTCATGAAGAGCTAGAAACAAACACCCTTGCTTATATAATGATGATGCTTATTTACAACTATCACTTAATGTCTAGACAAGGGTACACACACACTGGACTTCTTTCAGTTTCTCTCTACCAAATCCACTCTCAAGGCTTTTGTGTGTTTGGTACTATGATAGAAGACACTTGCCCAAAATGCTGTGCTGAAGGACTGAACCTAAGACCATATGATTGGGAATCAAGCTTCTCCACCCCACTGCCACGCTTGTACCTAGATAGACAGATAGACATAGACAGACAGACACATATACATACAGACAGATGAACATGTAGAATCAATTGATGAAACTGATGATATGTGTGTTTGGCACCACCAAGTTGGCTTAGGGCAGTTTTAGTACATTTCACTCCATTACATACATTCAGAGAGAAAGAGAGAATAAAACAATTATTTTCACCAATTTTACCAATAGATTTCTATTGTGAATAAATATTGTTTACCTTTAAATTATTTATTAGGTATGAGATTGAATGTGTTATCTCATTGCCCAACATACTTTTCTCTGAACAAAAGTCCACCCAAAGAATTCATGATGGAAAACATAAATTCTGTAACCGAAGAACTATTTCTAGAACATTTAAACTTTGAATTAGCATAAATAAATTTATCTTGTCATATAAGTGAAATAGAAATACAGAAAATTGTTTCTTTTGGCAGTTTTGCAATGAAAAAATTGTTCACTACTAAAATAAATTGAAAAAAATAAACTTGTTTAAATTTTTCTATATTTTCTTATACAAATAACGATGTTTTAAATTGGCTTAGATTTATTACACAAACACATGCACATGCACGCACACATACTCACATGGTCTGTGGGTGAATTAGGTAGACAAAAACTTTATGCTGAAGCTTGTTGTGTGTGTGTGTGTGTGTGTACAGTTATGTGTTTGTCTCTACTGTTAACAACTGGTGTCAGTTTGTTTACTTAGTAAAAAGCAACCAATAAAATAAAAGTGCCAGAACTTGAAATAAGTACTAGGCTTGATTTGATTAAGTAAATGGTTGCAGTGGAATTATTACTGAAACCAGTAAAAGAATGTGTGTGTGTGTACTTTATTATTAAAGCTGCAAAAATATCACAAAAAACTGCTACTCAGAATTTCACATTCCTGTTCATCAGAGTAGCAGTTTTTTGTAATGATTTTGTGATGGTTTTGCAGTTTTAATAATAAAGCATATTACTCTATCTCTGGTATTCAAGTACTATTTGTTTCTCACCTTGTTTCACATTTATCTGCTTACTTTGGTGTGTTTTTATATATATATATATATATAGAAACTCTGCCAAATCAGACTGGAGCCTGGTGTTGCCATCCGGTTTCACCAGTCCTCAGTCAAATCGTCCAACCCATGCTAGCATGGAAAGCGGACGTTAAACGATGATGATGATGATATATATATACAGAGAGAGAGAGAGAGAGAGAGAGAGGTGGGGTGAGATTCAGTCCCACTGCTTAGCACCTTGGGCAAGTGTTTTCTACTATGGCCCAAGCTGACCAATGTCTTGTGGGTTTGGTAGACAGAAACTGAAAGAAGCTTATTGTGTGTGTGTGTGTGTGTGTGTGTGTACTCTATAGCCAATACACTCAAGTGGTTGCTGTAGAAACCATACCAAAACAGACAACTGGAGCCTGATGCAGCCCTCCAGCTTGCCAGCCCTGGTCAAATTGGCCAACCTCATGCCAGCATGAAAAATGGACATTAAATAATAATGATGATCCTCATCATCATTTACAGCCAACTGATATTGATCTATAGAGTGGATGAGTGGTTCTCAACTGAGGTCTATATGACCATTGGGGGTCCATGTAAGATTTTGTTGTTAAAATTTATGTTCCATAAATTGGTTATACTTCTACAATACACAAAGTATTTTAACAATTCTTTATACAATATCCTAATGATATTTAGTTATGAAAATATAATAGAATTTTTTAAACATTAAATAGTTAAGAGGGTCCATTCAAGTAAAATAGGAGTTAAAGGGGTCCATAGGTAAAAAAAATAAATAGTTGAGAAACACTAAAGTAGATGAAAAAGAAAAGTATTTTTCAACTGTGTTGTAGTGAATGAACTGATGCATCATATATCTCTTGTAGTAATATAAGATCTTCATTTGGTTGTTGTTGTTGTTGTTACCCTGGGTCAGCCCTCATTGAGCAGATCTATGATCCAAGGCATTCCAGTCATAACCATCTTGTATTTTTCCTAGGCCTGGGGAACCCAGTACCACATTATCCAATATAGCCTATTGTCTATTCTAAGATAATAGGCTGTGATTGTGAGTTTATGACTGCTATTTCTTGTAGGTCAAAGGGCTACATAGAGGCTCCCTCATTGGCTCATCTTTTGGTGATTGATGTAGTGTAGGATAAGTTTAACATGGAATGAACATTTTCATACTAACATACACACACAGCTGATAATCAGCTGAATGATCTGAATTCAATGACAAAATGATGAATACTTCTCATACATTACTTACACATTCTATCTATTTATGTAGGTGTGAACTGATATCATTGAGATTGAGATCCTTGATCAAGTTTACAATGCTTTGCCTGTAATAGGATATAAACCATTGACCATTCA
This sequence comes from Octopus bimaculoides, assembly GCF_046866305.1. Lineage (NCBI taxonomy): Eukaryota > Metazoa > Mollusca > Cephalopoda > Octopoda > Octopodidae > Octopus > Octopus bimaculoides. The sequence goes on along the minus strand of NC_142931.1, from coordinate 24,560,500 downwards.
GTTGGTTGTCAGGCAGCTTATATACTCATTAGCCTCAAGTAGATCCGGCATATTATATGATGCAATGAATTTGTAGATGCATTTTGGGATGAAAAATATCTTATACATTAATAAATGAAGTATTCTTCTTCTTCATCAAATTAAATCTATTTTTATCACGTTTCTTTCTTAGCTATTCTAGCCTTCTTTTCTCCTTCTCTCTCTCTCTCCACCTCAACCTATCTAATTCTCACTTTTCATCATGATACCCTGAGCCTTCCATTCCATTTCTTTCACATGGTATTTCATTTGCAGATGTATGCGTGTTTGTGTTTGTGTGTGTGTGTGTGTGTGTTTATGTGCATATGTCTGTGTCATGACATAACTTAAATTTACATGATAGTATTCTGTGTCTGATATTCTACCTGTTAATTTTTTTTCATTTGTGTGTAGGTGTGTATGCGTGTGTGTGTGTGTGTGTGTGCTTGAATGCACTCGCAAAAACACAGACATTTATAAGAGAATTTTTTACCTTTCAAACTTTTTCTCTTAGCTCTAGGTTGCAGCCAAAATCCCATGCATTTCTATCTATTAAGGGGGAGATGGAGATATGTTGGCACTCCATTGCTTACGACGACGAAGGTTCCAGTTGATCCGATCAACGGAACAGCCTGCTCGTGAAAGTAACGTGCAAGTGGCTGAGCACTCTACAGACACGTGTACCCTTAACGTAGTTCTTGGGGATATTCAGTATGAAACAGTGTGACAAGGTTGACCCTTTGAATTGCAGGCACAACGGAAACAGGAAGTAAAAGTGAGAGAAAGTTGTGATGGAAGAGTACAGCAGGGTTCGCCACCATCCCCTGCTGGAGCCTCATGGAGCTTTAGGTGTTTTCGCTCAATAAACACTCACAACACCTGGTCTAGGAATCGAAACCGTGATCCTATGACCGCGAGTCCACTCCCATAACCACTGGGCCATTGCGCCTCCACAAGGAGATGGAGATATATACTTGATTAGTAGCATCTGCCTAGCCATTTCCTTCATAAAAGAATATATGTAGTGATCACCAGAACCATTCAGTAAACCTACCAAAAATAATGCTAAACAATGGCTTGTACACTGTAGTTTTCATTGGTCCAGCTGTTTTATTTTAGTGAGGGTGAGAAACCTATTCCCTTTTTCATAGAAAAAATAATTAAAATTCAACTGAAAAATCATATTAATTCTATTTCCTATTTATTTTGTAGTTAATACAAATTGTGGAGGCGCAATGACCCAGTGGTTAGGGCAGCGGACTCGCGGTCATAGGATCGCGGTTTTGATTCCCAGACCGGGCGTTGTGAGTATTTATTGAGCGAAAACACCTAAAGCTCCACGACGCTCCGACAGGGGATGGTGGCGAACCCTGCTGTACTCTTTCACTACAACTTTCTCTCACTCTTACTTCCTGTTTCTGTTGTGCCTGTAATTCAAAGGGTCAGCCTTGTCACACTGTGTCACGCTGAATATCCCCGAGAACTACGTTAAGGGTGCATGTGTCTGTGGAGTGCTCAGCCACTTGCACGTTAATTTCACGAGCAGGCTGTTCCGTTGATCGGATCAACTGGAACCCTCAACGTCGTAAGCGACGGAGTGCCAACAATAACAAAATACAAATCATTAAATTTCAATCACATATACATATTCCAGTCTAAACTGGAGTTCTTCAGTGTAATGTTAAATTTAGGACCATCAATCCATTTTGTTTTCTTTTTGTCTCTCTCTCTCTTTCAAATTTTCTCATTGGTTTCTTTTGTTTTGTTCTTTTTTTTTTTTCTATTTTTGTTTTTCATTTACATCTGTCCCTGCATCCTCCTGAACACTTCTTTCCCTTCCCACAATCTCTGTTGACATTTGTTTGTGTTAAGTGGTATTCCTTTATTCCTTATCTGTTTCAGTCATTTGGCTGTGGCCATGCTGGAGCACCACCTTTAGTTGAACAAATCGACCCCAGGACTTATTCTTTGTAAGCCTAGTACTTATTCTATAGGTCTCTTATGCTGAACTGCTAAGTTACGGGGATGTAAACACTCCAACATCGGTTATCAATCGATGGTAGGGCAACAAATGCATACACATATATATATATATATATATATATATATATATATATATACGATGTAGAAAGAGTTGTCCTGAAAATAAAAGTGTAAGAATTTACAGTGATCTTAAAGATATGCTCATCCATAATGTGAAAGAATATTGATGGAGCGTTCTTGTCAAAACCTCTGTAGAGTGTAAGCATAACAGGTCAAGCATAATGGTCTGGAACAGAGAAAAATTGTGTGCAGAGAAATGGAAGTCAGTAAAATTTTAGCTGACCCTAACATGATATTAAAGAAAAAAGAAGAAAAAATATGATGCAAAACTAACGAGATGTTTGCAGTTATTCCACCCCAACTATAACTTTAGATTTATACCTATAATTATTGTGGCACTGGGATATGTATTTAACTGTTTCTGCACCACTCTTAAGAAGCTGGGTTTTACAAAATCAGAAGGGATTCAGCTATTTACAAAATTAGTAAGGAAACTGTGAAAACATGTGAAATATGTAGTAGGGTGATATGTGCACATATAGACTTAAAATAAATCTATATGTGTGTATAATATTCACAAATGTGTATACAAATGTTGAATGACTCTAGCAATAATATTTCATCTCAAAAGGACTTGTGTGTTAAAATCTCAGGGATTTGTTCAGTGTCAGTAGCTCATGGCTCACCAGACATAGTGTTTCAACTTGATTTGATCTCTTCAGTGAGGAATAACCTGCACATTCTGAGCTAAACCTCAAAATACTTGTTCTGAGATGAGATAGAAATCTGTAAACAACACATTTACTGATTTGTGTGAAAGTTATCCAGGCTAGTATTAAATTAATGTATTCACTTGAAACAGCCAAAAATAAATACCAGTATTTTTATCTGAGATAAGATATTAGAGCTCGTGCTGTTTCACATTTGTATGTACATTATAATATGTATACAAATGTGAAACAGCACTAGGTGTAATATCTTGTCTCAGAGAAACGTCTTAGAGAGACATGTAGACATGCAAATGTGTACATGTAGACATGCAAATGTGTACATGTAGACATGCAAATGTGTACATGTACACATCCATAAGTCAAAACATGCAGGTCCACACAAGCAATGATGTACACGAATATGTACATACATATGCAGATATGTACATGACTATCTAGTTGATGTCTAAATTCAAATGAAAGAGCCTAGTTTCTGAGTTAGAAGCTGGCTCTTTCTGTATTAGTAAGAAATTTCAAAATTGAAACAAGAATATGCATATACAAGAGAGTGAGAGATTATGACAGTCAAGACATTAAATTCATTTATAGCCTGAAGTCACTTGAATATTTTATTGCTTTACAGAATTCTTATAGAATTTAAAGTGGAGTCAAATTTTCTCTTGCATAAAAATATTCTGTTATCTTACAATGTTTCTTTCTTCTTTTTTTTTTTTCTCTCTCGTTATGTTAATATACCATATCAACATAACATTGTTCAGATCAATATTATATTGATTGATTTCACCACTTAATCATTCAGTTCAAGTGAGATTTTTATTTTGGTTAATAATCTATGTCCTATTTGAAGACGGCATTGACATTTCAGAAATCTTTTGTCTTTCTTTATTGCAACTCAGCTAAAGAGAATTTTAAAAGTTTTTAAAATATACATTTAAAAAATCTTATGACAGCAGTTTTAGGTGTTTTCCTAAATCAAAACACAGTAACAATAAGACATAAACATTTATACATGCTATTGTAATGTATGTCATCATGTTAAAGTTCTATCGACTTTCTCTGTATAATAATCATAAAGTTCATTCAGTTGACTGCATATCTTTCAAATCAACATTCTCCCAGACTTTACTTCAAGAATGTATATTTCCTCTAGTATCACTGGAAATTCTTTAACTCTTCGTTTCTTGAATTTCTTATTTAATATTACATCTGTTTGGCACAGTTCTTCTCATGACAAACTGTACCCCTCTGTGACACTCACTCTATTTTTATTAATTTAGTTCATCAGATAACATCATTCGCTGAGAAATGTTTCTACCCAAAACATTAGAATTTCCCTCTTCTTCATAACATACTAATTTGTTCCACTTTTGAACTATTTGTGCTCTCTAATTACCAGTGCAGACATTCATTAGATTTCTTGGATCTTACTGCTTTCTTTATCTATTTATTCCTTTGGTCTGATTAATAATTGTAATAATAGCAGTTATTATTGAGGAGTCATCATTAAACATAGTGATGAAACATGCTCATTAGTTAACAATTCCATTACAATATAACTAATTCACTATGACACATTATTAAGGACAAATCATGTAACTTTAGTTTGTGGATTTCATTTATCCAATGTTCATTTGTAAGATGGAACAGTTTGAAAGCAAGCTGTTGATTTAACCTGTTAGCATTCAGATTATTCTGTTACATGTAATGATTATTTATTCACATTGTTTTGAATTTATCACACATCTTGTAGCTTTGAGATTTCAATGATGTGATCATTTATTTTTAAATGGTCACATCATTTAAAAATAATATTATAGGGTAGATGAGAGGCTGGATTTGGCTAGTTTGAACGTAAAATGGGTAGAATATTTGTGCCAGATATGGCTGGTTTAAGTGGTAAAGGGCTAAGTCCAGCTTATGAATCAACCCGACCATCACCACAGCTAGCACCATGTTGAGTCAATGAGTGCAGCTCTACAATGTTTCTTGATCTCCTAAAAACAATAGTCAAATTTTCCTTAAATCACATGCTACCCATTTTATTAAAAGAAAAGCTACATTTGATGATGTAGTCGTATATGTCCTATGTATGGACAAATCATGAAATGGTCACTTTTGAAATGCTTTCAACCATAGGTCTGTTTGACCAGAGCTAAGCTGGGGTCAAACAACAACTGTAACCATACTGTCATCATTACTGTTGCCAGCATTGTTTTAATGTTTTCCATTTTCCTGCTTGCATGGCTCAGATAGAATTTGTTGAGGTAGATTTTCTATTTTCTGTACTCTTTCTGTCGCCAACCCTCATCTGTTTCCAAGTAAGGTGATATTTTCCCTTGGCTGGATATGTTTGATTGGAAGACTGGAAATGAATGACACTCCTTGTATGGTTGTGATGCTTGCTTACAATGTCAAGACAAGGCGATACATGCACATGCATGCACAGGTGCGCACACACACACACACACACACACACAGAGAGGCTTCTTTCAGTTTCCATCTAACAAATCCGTTCATTAAGCTATAGTAAAAGGCATTTACTGAAGGTATTACTCTGTGGGACTGAACCTGATGCTATGTACATTGGAAACAAACTTCTTAACCACACAACCAAGCCTGCACTGTGTGTGCAGGGCAGGGCAGTGGATCAGAACAGTTTGATTTAAATTTCATGTTTCTTAAAGTTTCAAAGCTTTGAAACTTTAAGTAGTATGGAATTTGAATCAAACTGTTCTGATCCATACATGTAACTCTCAATAAATGTGTTGAGTGCTCTTCTTTCGTTTGTCCACTCATTTGTATATATATATATGTGTGTGTATATATTCATATTTCTTGGTAGCTTTGTAATGTTTAGACATTCATTCAGTATGGAGGAGAAAAGTCAAGTTTCGACTTTCTCCCTTAATATAATTATATATATATACATATATAATTATTAATTTAATGTACATGTATGTGTGTATATATATATATAGCATGGAACATGGACATTAAATGATGATAATGATATATATATAGTGTTCTGTTATTAGAGGATCAACAAAAAAGTACTCCATACAGCAAGAGATAAATATCATTTAATATACAGTATTTAAATGAGTTACTATTATTTTCATGTTATTGAAACACAATAAATTGACAGATTTATATATCATTCTTTGTACCCCCAAGCAATCCTTCAGGTTCAGTTATACACCGGTCAATGATATCAAGCACTATGCTACATTCACATTTGGTACTTTGAAGCAGCTCATTGGACAAAATTATTGAGAGTTTAGTATCATACCTACAGACACATTGCAGTCTCTGTAACAGGATATGATTCCTTGACTGCTCAGTGGACACTCTGTAACCACTTTAAAATTGTGTTTTGTAAAATCACATCTTATTATAAAAGTGTTAAAATGGTTTCAAATTTTAGCACAAGGTCAGCAGCTTTTGGAGAGGGGTTAAGTCAGTTACATGAACCCCACCAACTGGTGCTTTTTAATTAACCCTGAAAGGATAAAAGGTAAAGTAATCTTGTTAGCATTTGAACTCAGAACATTAAGAACCAGAAAAAATGTTGCAAAGCATTTTTTTCTTATTTCTTTACTGCCCACAAGGGACTATACGCAGAGGGGACAAACAAGGACAGGCAAACGGATTAAGTTGATTATATCGACCCCAGTGCGTAACTGGTACTTATTTAATCGACCCCGAAAGGATGAAAGGCAAAGTCGACCTCTGCGGAATTTGAACTCAGAACGTAGTAGCAGACGAAATACCGCTAAGCATTTTGCCTGGCGTGCTAACGTTTCTGTCAGCTCGCCACATTTTTTTCTGACACCCTAATGACTCTGTTTGCCACCTTAGAAAGGTGTAATGGTTAAATGCCTTTCTGACCAGCAGAAATAGTACCTTGTACTGACTATGTGTATCCCAGTTTTAGAGGAGGTATACTGTATACCATAAAGGCAACTAAAGGTGTTGATGACAGCAAGGGTATCCAGTCATAATGCACTTCAGGAAACCTGAGAAAGCAAATGTAAAAGGATGATGATGATGATAACAGTAGTGGTAGTGGTGATGATGGTGATGGCAATGAGAATGACGATGGTGGTGGGTGATGTGGAGTAAAAAATGGTGATTAAAAAAGTTTCATTTTTGATCAGCAATTTAAAAGACTGAAATAATATTAGAAAATAAGATTTAAATGAGAAGGGTGTAAAATACATTTCTCTGATATTCAATAGTGAATTTTCTTTTTATTTATTTTCACCGTATTGACCTGTCTATTGTTACTGTGAATATTTAACCTTTGAGCATTAAATTCAGTCTGTCTTTCCCTTAACAGAATCTAATGAATATGATAGTAACTTTGTAATATGGTTATTATATTGTTACCACTGACATAATACCAAGCTTCATTTGTTTCTCACAACTTCATCTATCCTTTTATTCTGTTCACACATTTAAATTGGTAGTTAATTTCCGGAATCAATTACTGCAGTCACCATCCCCTGCTGGGTTGAAATAAACACCCCCATGTTTCCTCTAATTTCAGATGCAAACATTCTTTCCCATGTAGATGGAATCATAGCCTTGATTCTCCCATTCTTAAGTTACTGTACAAATTGTTGGCATTTATACATCATAGTTAAAACTCAGTTTATTTCCTTTCAATTCCTTTTGTGTACGTGTGTTTGTGCATGTGTGTGTGTGTTTCCTTGTGCATTTTATCTTGTCCATTTTATTTTATCTTTTATACAGCTTCCCAACACACTATATGTCACATGTGTTTCTATTAATTTGATGAAATCAGTCATGTTTTTGTTTTGTTGGGTTTTTTTTTTTTTGTTTCTTTAATGTCCACTTTTCTATGTTTGCATGGGTTGAACAAAGTTTTCTGGGGCAGACTTTTCAATGGCCAGACATGTTTCTGCAGAAGATTGGAAATGAGTGACATTTATGACAATCATGCAATGTCAAGATAAGGAGACACAAGCATATCCATCCATCCATCCAGACACACACACACATGCAACAAGATTCTTTCAGTTTCTGTCTACCAAATCCACTCAGTAGGTTTTGCTTGACCCAGGGCTATAGTAGAAGACACTTGCCTAAAGTGCCATACAGTTGGACTGAACCCCAAATCGTATGGTTTGGAAGAGAACTTCTTAACCACAGCAACACCTTTGCCTATTACAGCCACACCTGCACCTCTTTCAGTCACACCTGCACCTCTTTCAGTCACACCTGCACAGATTACAGCTATACCTCTGTCTATATTTTCTGCAATGATTTGTGCAAAATCATTGTGACAGGTGAAAATTTGTAATCCCACAAGTCCAATAACACAAACTCACTTTAAACATGTCTTGATTCATTAGTGAATCGAAATGTTTTTACTGTTATGCAATGAATCATTTCATTAGTGTTATAAATTGATAGAAAACTCAGGGTAAGATCAATCCGCTTGGGTGTAATCGGTTGTTTACGCACTTTTCTCTAAAACAAAAGCCTTGTCCCTTGCTGAAAGTAAACATTATTGGAATTATTAACTTTGATTAATTATGAAGTCTTCTTTGAGCAAAAAGTCAATATTTTAAAGATCTCTCTAGAGTTAAATTAAGATATTGTTTTAGAAATACATGTTTGAAGTTCAAGATTTAATGAGAATTTAAATGGATATCTTGAGTTAATTAATGTTTTCACAAAACATTGACAAAGCCTCATGAGATTCATACTTACTTCCAGTGTCTGTAGCGTTTTGGTTTATTATTATGTGAGAAAATTTGATTGTAGTATACTAAGCCAAAGGTCTTTAAGCTTTTCTACATCATGGAAACTATAAAGATGTTCTGGAATTTTGGTGAAGAAGTGAACACTTAATGCTTGACAAATCTTTTATTCTTTTACTTGTTTCAGTCACTAGACTGTGGCCAAGTTAGGGCACTACTCTGCGATATTTAGTCAAACAAATTGACTCCAGTAACTACTTTTTAGTTTTTTGCTGAACTACTAATTTATGGGATTGTAAACAGACCAACACCAGATGTTAAGCAGTGGGGTGGGGACAAACGCAAAGACACACACACATGCACGTGCGCGCGCACACACACACACATTCACACATATGTGTGTGTATATATATATATATATATATGTATGTATAAGGGTTTCCATGCAGTTTCAATCTACCAAATTCACTTGCAAGGCATCAATCAGCCCAGGGCTCTAGTAGAAGACACTTGCCTAAGTTGACATGCAATGGGACTGAACCTGAAACCATGTGGTTGCAAAGCAAGTTTCTTAATCATACAACCATAGCAATAAAATTAAATTTTTATTCATTGATGTGAATATGAAGCACCATAAATAATTAACAAAATTTTTTTTAAACCATAATTTCACTCCATTTAACTTTTTTGCTCAAAATTTTGTTGAACCCCAAGTTTTGATGGAAACCCAAAGTTCTTCAAAAAGACAATTTAAAAAACTTTTGCTCTTGCCTATGAAAGCATTCGTTTCCTTTTGCTTAATTTGGGTTTCTGCCACTGATTATTATTATTGGTGAGCTGGCAGAATCATTAGCACACCAGACAGAATGCTTAGCAGTATTTCTGCCATAGTCGACTTTGTCTTTCATTCTTTCGGGGTCGGTAAAATAAACCTCAGTTGAGCACTGGAGTGAATGTGATCAACTTACACCTTCCCCCAAAATTATTGGCCCTGTGCCAAAATTTGAAACCAATTATTTTTTAATTTTTTATTTGCTTCAGTCATTTGAGTACCACCTTTAGTCAAACAAATCAACCCCAGGACTTATTCTTTGTAAGCTTAGTACTTATTCTATCGGTTTCTTTTGTTGAACTGCTAAGTTATGGGGGATGTAAACACACCAACATCGGTTGTCAAGCGATAGTGGGGGGGGGGACAAACACAGACACAAATATATACACAGATATATATATATATATATGTGTGTCAGGCTTCTTTTAGTTTCTGTCTACCAGATCCACTTACAAGGTTTTGGTCAGCCCAAGACTATAGTAGAAGACACTTGCCCAAGGTGCCGCACAATGGGATGAGAACCCAGGACCATGTGGTTGGGAAGCAATCTACTTACCACACAGCCATGGGCACAGCTGGAAAATCTTTGCTCATAGATCTACTTTATAATGGCAAACCTGAAGTTAAATAGCAACAACTGCATCTCAGAAAATATATACTGGTATTTTTTAGATCTTCCTATATTGAGAACAGACAAGGGAATGGATATCTGATGTTAAGTTTTGAGTAGCTACAGGTTACTAGATGAAGAGTTTAGGAATCCATGCGGATGCAACTCTGAGAGATGATGAAAAAAGAGAAGATAAGTGAAGAAAAGGTCTAAGAAGGAGTGGCAGCATTAAATTTAAACATTTAGCAGAACAGAAACTATTTTGATTAAGTTAATGTTGACATACTTAATGAAGTATGCATAAAATATCTAATTAAAAATATTTATTTAGTGAAGAAAAGATAACATTAGTTTAATGACTAATATTATTTTAATTATTTTGAAAAGTACAGCAGAGTGAGTTTGTGTTTTAGTAATGTTAGAAGAGAGACAGAGGGCAGTGAGGTAACGTTTGAGAGGGTGTTGTGGTTATTATTTCATCATCTTGTCAGTCGGCTTTGCACAAATAAGTCAATGGTAAAGAAGTAGCATATGGAAACAAAAAAGCAAAAAGAAAATCATCTGATTGTTTCTCTAGCTGTGGTCATCCCACCTTTGTTACAAGTATATAGATGAGTTCAATGATAAGAATTAGCACCACCAATCACTGCAAATCTCATTCAGCTGTTAAAAAAAAAAAGAACACATTAGACAATGTAGTCATTGTCATCATCATTGTCATTTCATGTTTTCTTTTCCTGTTAGCATGGATTAGACAATTGAACAGGATTCAACAGGTTAGAGGATTGTGTCTCGCTCTAATGTCGGAGTTTTGCTATGGTTTCTATGGCCGTAATAACTCTTCCTAATGTCGACCTCTTCACAATGTACTTGGTGGTGTTCTTTAGTGGCACCAGCACCAGACTAGTTGGTTTCCTTTTGGCAAGGTTGAAAAGTCCTGTTCACCAGCCACTTGGCAGAGTAGACAGGATGCTTTTTCTTTTTAACACCAGGTCTAATGCGTTCCCCTTTGTAATTCACAAGAGCACTTCTCCTCCCCACAACACTCAAAAAGGAAAATAATGAAGAGAGCCTTTGATAAAAAATGACAAGATGGTCATTGCTGGAATGTCTTCAGTTCTGCTCAATCAGAACTAGCTTGGGTGTAAACAGCGACTGAATATTTCCTCTATGTTGACTTTTACATTATTCAGCTATAAACCTATTGGTTGCTATCAAATGACAAAATTCAACAAGAACATTTTAAAAAATCTATTTAAAGGCAAGGCCTATGATCCTTAATTGGATCTTTAAAACTAGTGGGAGGGAGGGCAGAAGGAATCCTTAAATCAAGGACCTGAGTTAAATACTTGTAAAGGGTAGACTTATCTAAAGACACTCGTGGAGCTAGGTGGGTGGTGGTGTTAAACTGGATGAGGGGTTAAGGTTAAGTCTACCACCCAATATTTATTTAATTTTCTCTTGGTATATGTTTTTGACTTATTTACTTCTTGCAGGGTATGAAAAATATATTTGATAAATGTATGGGTGTATGTTTTCAACAGGAAATAACCCCATGGAAACATGCAAAATTAAATAGGAGGGGTAACAGTGGTGAGATGGTTGAGTAGGTAAGACATTGGATTCCATAATCTTAGGTACTGAGTTCAAATCTGTTGCTGATATTGCATTGTTCTGTTTGGGGACAGAATAGTTTATTCTACATTTTTGTCACAGATCAGGGGTATGTAAATAGGCATTGATGACTAGCATTCTATCCAGGAGAGATTTATCTCTCATTTATTATACAGCATAAAACCAGAGTTAAGCAGAGGCCATTGTGCTTAGGAAGCTTTTTTTTTTTTTTTTTTGTAAACTAGAAATAGAGAAATAAATTAATGTTTTTTGGATATCCTACCCAATTCACTGCTAGTGTATTTTCAGCTGCTGTGATGAATAAACAGTAGGAAATTGTTTGAGAAGAGACTTCGTTGCTATGCTACAAAGTTAGGCAAATTGGTCTCAAAGATCCTTTGTTTGCTTGAAAAACAGAGCACTATTTGGAGAATAGTGGAAATGGAAATTGAGGAAATGGGTGTTAATGATTAAGATAATTATCACCTCCTTCGCTGCTTCCTCCATCAGACCATCCCTACTCCACCCCTCACCATCATCCTGGTCATCATTGTAATCATTATCACCATCATCATCCATTTCTGTTCTTCGCTTTTGTATTGGCATTGGTTAGATGTGTCTGCTGCAAATCTTCTCATTCATTGCAACTTTGAATCATCTATAATTTCAGTTTTGACCTAACTTTTCTAAAATCTTTGTTGTATCCACTGCATGTAATTTTTATTACCAGTTTTTGGACCTTCTTCCAGCCTGCATCATGGGCCTTACCAATGTAAATTATCTCTCTCGTGACTCAACAACTTCCAAATTGCTAATATCCTTTATATTATTTATCATCACCTCATGGTATCTCTCTGTCACTCTAAGAATCTACTTTGACGAATCACCAGGCACTTTTATAAGGGTAGCTACAATGAAATCAGTTGGACTGATCTGAGTACTAATTTTATAAACCTTAAAGGAATAAAAAACAAAATTTACCACATCAGAATTTGAACTCAGCTTCATAAGGTTGTAAAACATCTAGTTGTATTTAACATTCCCAGCTACCTATCCACTTGAATATAATAATATAACTAAGAAAGCAACAAAATTGTTGACATGCTGGGTAAAATGCTGCTAAGCATTTTGTCTGTCCTTATGTTCTGAGTTCAAATGCCACTGAGGTCAACTTTTCCTTTCATTTTTTCAGAATCAATAAAATAAGTACTAGCTGAGTACTGGGGTTGACTTGGCCTCTTCCTTGAAGCTGCTGGCCTTGTGCCAAAATCTGAAACCAATATAACTTAGAAGGTCATTATTTAGGAGTAATGGTGGCTGGCAACACAATAAGATTTGAAAAGAAAATAATTTCCTGTGTTACACATGTAGTATCAAAGTAGTCTAACACCTGATTCCAACATTTGATTGCAGCTATTTTGTTTTAGACACATTGCTAATGTCCTTCATTAAGATATGATTATTATGTAATGTTCATAAGACTGTTAGCAAAGAATGATTATGATTTCACAATTTTATATTTTGTTTCTTTTTGTTTATTTCTTCTTTAGACGCGAGAAGTGGGCCCGTGATCGCCATCGACAGCATCAACGTGGAGGTCAGCTCAGAATGGGAGCTGATGAAAGCAAAGCTGGTAGATATGACTTGATGGGAGCCAGTGCTGTTGTCGGGAACATGAGGAGGATGGCAGAGCAAGCGCAGCCATGGGCGCTGTTACATCAGTGCTCATTAGAACAGTGGAAATGTGGACATGCAGGTAACAAGTAATTTAAATCTTACATATAATTTCACTGAAAACTTTATTAATGATTTTTAAAATTGTAAAGCATTATACTTTATACTGTCAATTATCATCATAGCTCATATGTCCTTTATTTAGTTGCAGCCATTTTAGCATAGATTTACAAATATATTCCTCTTCTTTCTTGTCTCATTGAATAAACTCCTATATTTTTTTAAAAAAGACACCCACCACTTCCAACTCTGAGGTGAGTAATCTTAGACAAATTCCACATAAAAAGCACCTGTACTGGCACCATATGAAGAGCTACCCATGCTGGCACCACTTAAAAAGCACCCATGCCAGTGCCACATAAAAAAGCACCCATTCTGGTGCCACATAGAAAGCTCTTGCCCATCTATGTCTCATTAAACCAACAGAGGAACCTGTGCATTGTTGCTTGACCTGCTAGATACAGCAACAAATCTCCCTCAAATTATACCTTACCATCTTTAAAAAAAAAAAGACAAAGAAAACAGGAAGATGCATAGAAAAAAGTAGCCTTAAATACACTCGACCTGAAAATAAGGATGGTCACAGTTGGAAAGTCTTTGATCACAGGTCAGCTTAACAACTTATCTTTGTTATCTAGGATTGATAGTTTCCTCTCAGACTGCTTCATTGCATGTATGTCAATGGTACTCTCTTCAACAACACAGCCTATTATCTCTGTTCTTTTTCAGAGTTTATTATGTTCCCCATACTCCTCCTTCTCTACATCACTTAACTAGTATTGCTAAACAAGCATAACATTATGAAGATGATATCACATCTAACTCCTTGATAACATTTTGGCACTCATCTCTCATCCAACTACAGTCTAGACACTCCACACAAGACATATGTTCCAATGAGTATACAGCAATGACATCCTTTAATAAAAATCTTCCATTGAGTATACAACAATGATATCCTTTAACAAAATCAAAATTGTTACTACACATCACTTGGAAATATACTTACAATATCATACACTCCTTTTTTTCTCAACAACACATGAACTAGAACTATCACAGATGTCTTCATATTTGCTAGACATCTCAATGGCCAATGACCTCTCATTGCTGCCTTGTATTTATCACATAATCAAAACTTCATCTCAAAGTTAGGATGTCACTTTGTAACAGAAACTACTTCATCTCTGAACAGCTGTTGTCTCTAAACTAGGGAAGATTTTACACTTCACATTAAAGTGTCATTAACAAATTTGGGAGGAACCAGCTGTTACACACTTAAATATCTGAGACAACATCTAAAGCAACTCTTACATGTTGATTCTTTTCTCAGTTTCTTGTACCATTATTATTACTCTAAAAGTTCTTCCATAGCATCACTTGAAAACTCTGCTTCAATTACTTTAGCGAAGCCTTTTATTTCCAGAATGTCAATACTCTGGGACTCTCTCTGTACCTGTATTTTCCTACAACCATACACAGGTAGTATTCAGGCTGAACATAAATTACTTCAGCCTCATCAAATCTTGGAGAGTCCATAAAGGCTATGAACACTGCCCATCCATCTCATATAAATATCTACAGCTTCTACACTGTGTGTGTGTGTGTGTGTGTGCGCGCGCGTGCGTGTGTGTGCAGTTAGTCATAATAAAAATGCTACTTTCATCTTCCTTGTGTATGTGTAAGTGTTAATTTAAGATTATTATTTTAACCCTTTTGATACCAATCCACCTTAGGTCAACCCTGGTTCTGTGATATAAACTTCACATTTCAAAGTGATCTGTGATCTAAATTAAAACCTTCCATCAAAATTTCAAGTAGGGTATCAAGGGAAGGGAGGGGGCACCACAGAAATGGTAAATGGTTTACAGCACAAAAGAAATCACTTGCTAAAATAATATTTGGGATGCCTTTATCTATACTAAGTATAGTTTCAGATGTGTTACCTAAGATTAATTTTGAAGACCTGATCAAAGACTTTGCAATTCAAAAAAGTAGGAGGAAACTTTTCAAATATAAATTAAGTGGACGTATACAAAAATAAACATTATTTTCCCTCTCACTGTCTTTTTTCATGCCGGTGGCACATAAAAGCACCCACTACACTCTCGGAGTGGTTGGCGTTAGGAAGGGCATCCAGCTGTAGAAACTCTGCCAGATCAGATTGGAGCCTGGTGCAGCCATCTGGTTCGCTAGTCCTCTGTCAAATCGTCCAACCCATGCTAGCATGGAAGGCAGACGTTAAACTATGATGATGATGATGGTGATGATGATATATAGTTGAAAAGGGGTTAAGAATCCATACAAATCAAAGGTTATAGCTAAAAAGTAAAGGTGGAAACAGCAACAAAGTACGTTTAAAGATTTTTTTATATATTTCTTAAATCAAGTGACTTTTATCACAAAACAGGCTTGGTATTTCATTTGAAATGTAGTTTTGAAAGGATTAAAGATGTAGTATATTTATATATATTTATATGAAGATTTAGTTTCAAATTGTTCCTTACAATGTCATTCTGTTTTAGCATATTCAGTTTATAATATAAGGATCATAAGGAAAAACATGGATATATTTTCCCTTCGTATTCATTTTTCACCCTCCAGTGAAGAGCTGCATGTGCGCATGCGTCAGCCCATAACCTCCTGCCTCATAGCCAACTGTCACATGCGCTGGTTTGGGCACGTCATCCACCTCCCGCCAGGTCATCTACCAGGACCTCATTCTTGTTCATTGCTGCAGCTGTGGGCTGGAAGAGGCCCCACAACAGGTTCTGCACCATATGGCTAGATGTAATTAAGGAAGACTTCCAGAGGCTTGATATCATCTTGGTAAATGTAGAGGGCCTGGCATAGAACCGCCAGTGATGGAGGGCATTGGTGGACCTGCTTGGCTTTACACACAATGATAATTGTTAGCTGGGACTGCTAACCTGGGATGACCCAGCCTTATCAAACAAGAGCATGAGGTGCATAGCACTAGAAGTGGTGCATAGCACTAGAATTTTCAACTTGATTCAAATACAACAGACTACTCCAAATCATTGTTTGAGTATCTGCATTAGTGAAGTCAAGAACAGCTAGTTTGTACTGGTGTTGCATCATATTAGTTGTAATAATGAATTCAAACCAAATCGTGATATTTTGAAATCATTTAATATGTTTGTTTCAGGTTTGCATAATATATAATTGGAAATGCATCCATTATGTAAAACTTCTTCAGTTGAGGTTTACATATTGGATGTATTTCCTATTATATATTATGCAAACTAGAGAAAAAAACAGGTTAAATGATTTCAAAATGTCACTATTCAGTTTGACTTCATTATAACAACTAATATATGTATGTATGTATGTATGTATGTATGTATGTATGTATGTATATATATATATGTATGTGTATATGTATAAAAAAAAAGTTAGAATCACTTCAACATTTAAATTTGATTTGTGTCAAAATTTTTTTGTCACTTTGAAACCACGACTTCTTCATTGACAAAACTTCATTTAGCACAAAGTTTTGTCAGTGAACAGGTTGCAGTTTCAAAGCGAAGAAAATATTTTGACACAAATTAAATTTGAATGTTGAAGTGAATCTAACAGTCTTTTGTGTGTTTTTAAATAGCTTATAAACACCTTCCATGCTGCAATTCGTTTTGTTTCAGCACACAATCTCAGATCAAGTCACTTGCTATGCAAGTACATCTCCATATATATGTATAGTTAAAAAATAAAAGTGGAAACAGCACAAAAGTATGTTTAACCCTTTAGCATTCAGATTATTCTGTCAAATGTAATGCTTATTTATTCACATTGTTTTGAATTAATCAAGCATTATTACGTATCTACGAAATTTTAATGATGTGATTGTTTATTTTTAGAATGACATTGTAGGGTAGGTGTGAAAGGCCAGTTCTGGCTGGTTTGAACATAAGACAAGGTAGAACATTTGAGCCAGAGATGGCTGGCTTAAATGCTGACGAGTTAAAGATTTTTTGTATATTTCTTACATTGAGTGACTTTTATAAAATATTACCAGTTTTCATGTGTATGTCCATCATATCATCATCATCATCATCATCATCATTGTTTAACATCCGCTTTCCATGCTAGCATGGGTTGGACGATTTGACTGAGGACTGGTGAAACCAGATGGCTACACCAGGCTCCAATCTGATTTGGCAGAGTTTCTACAGCTGGATGCCCTTCCTAATGCCAACCACTCCGAGAGTGTAGTGGGTACTTTTACATGCCACCGGCACGAAGGCCAGTCAGGCGGTACTGGCAACGACCACGCTCGAAATGGTGTATTTTACGTGCCACCTGCACAGGTGCCAGTCCAGCAGTACTGGCAACGATCTCGCTCGAATGTCTTTTCACGTGCCAGGGAGGCGACGTTGGTAACGATCATGTTCAAATGGTGTTATTTACATGCCACCGGCACGGAAGCCAGACAGCTGGTGCTCTGGCAACAATCACGCTCGGACGGTGCTCTTAGTGCTCCACAAGAAAAAATTAGAAATTAACAATTTATTGTTATATTTTGTGCATAGTTCAGAACATGAGTGAAATTTCATCTTAGAGTCTCTTCTTATATATGTTATCTATGTAGGGTACTGGAATGGAGTTCTAGGGGTCAAGTGTCAGGAATTCTATTGTATTGAAAAGAATTCGTTTGAATTGAATAGCAGATTTCTGTTCAGGATATGGTCAGCTCTGTGCTTGTGTATGTATTGTTTTGTGGAAGGAATTTTTTTGTGTTAAAACATTTTATATGTCTTTTTTATTCAGAAAATGGCCAGCTGCATGTATATATTGTGCTAAATATATACATGCATCATTGGGGTCAAGAATTTTATTATAATTGAGTGGCAAGTTCCTTTTCTATTGAGAAAATGGTCAGTTGTGTGTATATATTGTGTTAAATGGATCTTAAGGGTGGTCAGCAATTTTATTGAAAGGGTTTGGAAGGAATCATTTTCCGTTTTCTTTGTGGTGTGCACGTGTGTGTGTGTGCTTTGTTTTTTGAGAATATGCTGTTTTGTGTGTGCGTGTGTTTTTGTTGAATTGAATAGTGAAATTCTTTTCCATCTGTGTTTGCAACTGAGATATCTAGAAAGGCAAGTTCCTTGGGGTTAAAATCCATTGTGAATTGGATGTTGTTGCTTAGGCTGAGAAAATAGAAATGGACATATTCTATAAACCCACAGACTCCCAAGCAGTATCTTTTGTTCACATCATGTCACCCAAAAGACATGAAATTGAACATTCCCTTTAACTTAGCAAAGTGAATATGTACAATAGTATCAGGCCCATCTCAGCATGAAAAGACTGGATGAACTGAAGAACATACACATTCAAAGAGCATTCTCACTCGGCAAAAACAGCATTTTATTGCTGCCAATAAAACAACAAATTCCCAAAAGCCAAAACAAAATATTCCCAAAAAACGAAACACACACACACATAGCACAAAGAAGAAAAGATTATTCCTTCCAAGCCCTTTCAATAAAATTGCTGACCACCCTTTAAATGCATTTAACACAATATATATACACAGCTGACCACATTCTTAGTAGATAAAGAATTTGCTGTTCAATTCAATAAACTTCTTGACACCACCACCCCTGCCCGAAATTTGTTTAACACAACATATACATGCACTCATACATCTTGTATATATATATGTATATACCTTTGGAAATACTACTGACCGAGACCTTTGGAAATGTGCTGTGCGTGAGAAGACCCGGCAAGCCAAGTGAGATCGTTGCCAGTGCCCTTGGACTGGCTCTTGTGTGGGTGGCACATGGGATGCACCATTTTGAGCATGGCCGTTGCCAGTACCGCCTGACTGGCCTTCATAGGATTTTCGAGCGAGATCGTTGCCAGTGCCCCTGGACTGGCTCTTGTGCGGGTGGCACATAAAAGACACCATTTTGAGCGTGGCCGTTGCCAGTACCACCTGACTGGCCCTCGTGCGGGTGACACGTAAAAGCACCCACTACACTCTCTGAGTGGTTGGCGTTAGGAAGGGCATCCAGCTGTAGAAACTCTGCCAAATTAGATTGGAGCCTGGTGTTGCCATCCGGTTTCACCAGTCCTCAGTCAAATCGTCCAACCCATGCTAGCATGGAAAGCGGACGTTAAATGATGATGATGATGATATATATATAAATGTATATATTTGTGAGAGTTCCTAGAGATAAAATAATTTCTTATAAGAAACACACTTAATCTAATAAATATATCAAGCAGCTGCAGAAAGCCAGAGGGATAACAGCACAGTGAATGAATGATATGAATGTAATTACATACAAGATGCATGACTGATTAAAGATTATGCATGTCTGCATAACGAACACACAAGGATCAAACCACAAAATCAAGATGAACGAATTTATAAACAAACAAAGCAAAAAACAGAGAAGATATTTTATTCTCTTTTCTATTTTATTCCCTTTTGATACCAACCTGCCTGAAACCAAAATTTTAATCTCATATTTAAATTAAAACCTTGCATCAGAAATTTTTATGTAACAGTCTTTTTGTTTTGTGCCAAACACTAACTTAATAATGTAAAACTTATTTTACTAAATCCCTCCAAATACTTGATTATTTTCAAAATTAATTAAAATATTGGTTATGTATTTTATATGAAATTTGGTTATGAAAGGGTTAAAGATGCAGTATATTTACATATATATATATAAAGAGGTAGTATCAAATTGTTCCTTTCAGTGTTATTTTGTTTTAGCGTATTCAGTTTATAATATAAAGATCATAACAAAAAACATGGGTACTCTTTCCCTACACAGCCATTTTTCACCCTGCAAGAGAGGGGGAAAAAAATTTCTGACTTGGTTGGCCCTTTAGCAATCAAACTGGCCATATCCAGCCAAAATATTCTACCTGTTTTATGTTCAAACTAACCAGATCCAGTCTCTTTAACCTACCCTACAATGTCGTTTTAAAAATAAACTGACACATCATTTAACTTGCAAAGCTATGAGATAATGCATGATTAATTCAAAGCAATGTGACTTAATAAGCATTACATTTGACAGAGTAACCTGATCGCTAAAGGGTTAAAACTAGAGAGAAAAAAACTTAGAAGTGATTCTCTCCCTTTAAGCACAGAATCTCTCTCTTTCACTCTCTCTCCCCCTCCCTCCCTCTCTCACTGCCATGATAGCAGCCTCCAGAAGAACAGAAAACACCTTCCTTATATATCATAGAATTAAAATTCCAAGATAATGATTCCTTTGAAGTATGTGTTACTATATTGTCAGTGGCTGTGTGATGTGCAGATTAGGAATTCCAAAGGCATTCCTATAGGGTTATTGTGTTTGTTCTTATTACCATTTTGAAACTTTTATTATAATCGCTTATAGGGCTTTGTGACCTGACTTTTTTTTGCTAATGCAATAGGGTAGGTTGAAGTGACAGGAGGAAAATAGTGAATGAGAAATATTTTGATAATCAGTGTCATGAGAGCTGATATGATGATATAATTAATATACTGGAAGATTACTGACCTCGAGAGACTCACAGATAACTGTCTGTGTTGATAAAAGGCCTGCTTATCAACTTAAGGCTTAATGGTCTGTATCATGATACTCATAATATAGTGTCTCTGGAAAAAGAATCTCTTAATTTGACATGACCTAGTACGCTTAGTTGTAAATTAGGTTGTAGATGTTGCTGTTTAGCCTCAAGTTATCTTCAAGTTAGTCACAGAATGATCAAAGACATTCCAACCATAACCAGCCTTTCTTTGTTAAATCATAGTGTACAAGCCAATATAACCTTGCATTTTTCGTAGGATATGATTTGAGGAAGATTTGATGGGTGTTTCTAGCAGATTGCAGAAACATATAGATGTGCCTTCATTGGTCGTTATAGCTAGTGACCTATAATTAAAAGCATTCTGATCATAACCATCCTGTCTTTTGTGGAGTATATATGGTTACATTATCCACTGCTCTACATACCCCATGATGGTTAGGTATGATTTTTGTGAAATTTGACTGCTATTTCTAGCAGATCAAATAACCACATAAAGGCTCCTTTTTGTTTTTACTTACTTTTTTACTCGTTTACTTGTTTCAGTCATTTGACTGTGGCCATGCTGGAGCACTGCTTTAGTCGAGCAAATTGACCCCAGCAGTTATTCTTTGTAAGCTTGGTACTTATTCTATCGGTCTCTTTTGCCGAACCGCTAAGTTACGGGGACAAACACAGACAAGCAAACACATACATACATATATATATGTATATTTACGACGTGCTTCTTTCAGTTTCCGTCTACCAAATCCACTCACAAGGCTTTGGTCGGCCCAAGGCAATAGTAGAAGACACTTGCCCAAAGTGCCACACAGTGGGACTGAACCTGGAACCATGTGGTTCGTAAGCAAGCTACTTACCACACAGCCACTCCTACGCTTTTTTTGTATTAATTAGGTAACATAGGATACTACAGTTCACCCAAATTTAAAGATGAGAGTGAGTGTTTAACTATCTCACTCTCTTATATAACTATAAATCTATTAGCATTCTAGCCACTTCCTGTGAGTTAAAGACTGACCATTCACTGAGTTCACAATAGCTCTCTCTACTAGACACTGCCAGGACCATTGGAGTGTGTTTGTGTAAAACAAAGGTTGGTTACTAAGAGATTAATGAAATGTATGCAGAAGAGAGGACTACACAAGTTTAAACATGTGATTGTGAGAGAATAGAGCTTATTAAGCGAAAAGTAGTTGAGATTTGAGGATGATAGTCTCCCATAAAAATGGTAGATTGAGGGAGAGTTGGTAGGTGGTAGTTTGGTCAGACCTGAGAATACTAGACTTCAAATATGAAATGATTGAAGGCTTCTTAGTGGTAGTAATTCAGTTATGTTGTTGTTTAGCCCAAGGTCAGGCACTGATTGAGTAGACCTACTATCAAGCTTCATCATCATCATCATCATCACCACCATCATCATTAAGGTGGCAAACTGGCAGAACCATTAGCATGCCAGGTGAAATGCTTAGTGGTATTTCATTCTCAGTTCAGATTCTGTCAAGGTTGGATTTGATTTTCATCTTCTCAGGGTCAATGAAATAAGTACCAGTCAAGTACTGGGGGTCAATGTAATCAGCTAGGCCCCCTCCCACAGAATTTCAGGTCTTGTGCCAATAGTAGAAAGGTTTATTATTATTATTATTGTTGCATGTCTTTTGTATAGTGTTTCACATATTACATGTTTTTTCATTACGTATTATGTGTTTCGCCAGTCCTCAGCCAAATCGTCCAACCCATGCTAACATGGAAAACGGACGTTAAACGATGATGATGATGATGTATTATGTGTAAGAAACATTTCTTTTATCAGTTTCTCTTTATATTGTTTAATGAATTTTTGTTTTCTTTTTATATATAATTTAAAGTTATTAATGGAAGTTTAATGTTTCTGTCTATTTCAGAAGCCACTGGTTTTGGTGACTCCCTTCTAACATGTGATGGCTTGGTTTTTAAGGACTGTAGTCCCGCTTTCTGCACAAGTCGACAAGGGATCATTGATATAAACAAAAGTAACTCGTTTTTCAGTTTTCGACGCAGAAGCAAATTTATCAAAATGGCAGAACATTTCGAGTACAACCATATTCCTGCCCAGTTGTCTTCGATTCAAAATTTCCATGTCAAAAGTGTATTATGTTACCATGACAACTTAGTCATCCTTCATCTTGTGCAGAATATGATGACTCAATTTGGAGTCATAGATTTGAGTATTAATAAATTTCTTGGACATTTCGGTAAACAGAATGTGGAATTTGTGAATGAAGCTTTATGGGGTGAACTGAGTTCCGATGACTCAACATGTTTGATAAAATTTCCGAATCTCCGTGGAGACAACAGTGCATCTGTCTTTCAGCTTTACAACATTAAAACCAAACAGCTGATTAGTGAAGTTAGTTTACCTTACAGTCACTCTTTATTTGCATTTGATCCTAGATTTGGAAACCTCCGTCTTGCTGTAACTAGCTTCAGACGTGATGAAGATAACTCACTTAGTCTAGTTCGAACAGACATCTGGGAAACTGTGTCATTCAACACACAAATCGATGTTTTCCGTGATATGCAGCGACTGAAATTGAAAAACCTGGTGTACTCAAAAGACGGCTTGCTGATATTTGCAATAATGATGACAGGTGGCTGTTTTTGTCGTGAGAAAAAAAGTCGCAAATATAATGCCCTTACAATGGCTGTTTACGTATTTGACGGAGATACTTCACAAACACTATATTGTATCCAGTATATTAGATTTATATGTGGTCTGCATTCATGTCCTGTTAATTTTATGCCTGTTTTTTCTAACTGTGGTGATCGCATGGCCCTGGTTCTTAATGTGCCAGATTCTTCGACAGATCATATCCATGTTTACAAGCTTCCCAACAAAGGTAACCTTCAGAACCGTTGCCGTACAAGAATTTTACAATACTTTTCTCCAGAAATGATTCCTCGTCTGCCATTACCTCAAAAACTTTTGGACTATTTACAATTCAAACCAGAATATGTTCAGCCCCCACCTCTAGTGTGTTCCAGATCTTAAATACTTTCGAATAACAAAACAGTACAGAAATTTAAAATAAAATAAAAAACAAAAACAAAAAAAAAAACAAGATGAATAGATGAGGAATGGAAATTCAAATGGAAGAAGATAAAAGGGACTTTTATAAATGTGCAAAAACACTCAAGGAACAATCATATTTTTTTTTAATTTCGAAAAATGTTTACTTTGTATTCACAGATATATTTATGTGATGTGATGTAAATGATACATCCCTGATGAGGTATGGGATTTATCAATTATGTCTTAAGTACATGTGATATATATATGAACTATGAGATATTTTGAAATGATATATGGGATTTATCTACATACATGACACAACACCAACACAATATACACACATACATGGGATAAACCACACTGACACTACAAAGGATTTATCTAAATAGTATATCTAAATATACTTTAGTAATATTCATGTGAAATACCAAATATGATGATGAATTTTAAAAACCTTGATATACGTTGGGTAAGTGTGAAAATGTCTTTTCTGGTCAGTTTATTGATTTATACTAAAAAAATATGATGTGGAAGATATTTTCATGATATATATCTATATATATATATAAGAATGAATACACATGCATTTCTGCATGCACACACTCACACACAAAAACACACACTTCTGAAGCATACATATTTACATGCATACATGCTTCAATAAATAAGTACATCGATGTATATATATATAATAATATACCAACATACATAAACATATTACAATATACAGATACTTATGCACACTTACATTAATACATATTTGCATGCATACATACATAATTCTGTGAGAATCCATGGGATACACTTGAAATCTCGGTGAATGAAAATTAGATATGTCTATACAAACGTCATGTGCTTTGCTTTAAAGAAACTCCTTGGGTGCAAAATTTTTGCATGGAACCAATCAATGAATTTTAGCAAATAAATACAGGAAAGCAAATCAAAATTACTTTAATAAGTCAACCTAGTCCTCCTCCACAACCCCCAATCCCAAATTTAAATCTTCTCCTTAAAATTTGATTTATACCTATTTTCGTAGGGTTCCGGTGCTCGTCCCTGTTTCGGTACAACCAAATTACTCAAGACAATGATATCGTTGTTATGCTACTTTAAGCCTTAACATTAATACACGCACACTTCAAAATTCTCTCTTTCTCTCTCTCTTTCCACCCCCTGCATACATACACATACACACCAAAGTCCAAATGTTAAAACCATAATGTTTTAATTTATTGGAAAGTACCAGGTGAAGAAAGTTAATATATATCTGGTATATAAACCATATTTAAAAAAGTACAAAACAAGCAACAATGTTACTGAGTTTCAAAAAAAAATACTAAGTTATCAGGTGTTCAATGTATGTTTGTGTGGCAAGTGTGATATAAAATGGAGCACCACTCCTTTGTTTAGATAAATTTTCAGTAAATACAAATAGGAGTTGTTGGTGTTATTCTAGTTTTCTTTGCCTTGTTTTAATTAAGGTCTTTGATTCAGTTTCGGCATATACTTTCGACTAGTCTTTCAGTCTTCCCCTCACTAACCATAACCCTCTCAAGTCAAACATCATAATCTCTAGTATCATAACTCCACATTTTCTTAAAACGTTTAGAAGTATACTTTTATCCTATCAATTTTGAAGTCTATAGGCCCTTAGGTGAAGCAGAAATCTGGTCTATAATATTTATTGAGTGTGAGGAAACCATAATATATATGCTTATCATTGGACCCTTAGATCTGTGAGGCCTCCAAGTAACCTACCCAGTATGCCCATGCTTTAGGATGGCTCTCTTAGACATTATTGGTGGTATAACAGCTTTAACCCATTATATTTTTCCTTCTTCTATATTGTAACATTACAGAAAGTCCATAGTTTGAGGTCCTTCCTGGAAAAAAAATATCATTGGATGATTATTTTTGTTGATTTACTTTTATTTTTATGATTAAAATAAATCAAGATATGTAAAATATATTTTAAAATTAATCCTTCTGTTTCACTAAAATTAATTTAAGTCAATAATTTATGTATCACATACAAGTGTGATAGAACCAATTGCCTACATTTTTTTTTTTTTTTGTTATCAGAGACAACCATTGAGGAATAACCTTTTTTATTGGTTTAAAGAATAGGAAATATTGATGCTTATGTTTCCTTTTTCTCAAAGATACTGTCTATTTCATTAAAAAAAAATTAATGTAGTAATATAAATTAAACAAATTAGCTATAACTTGAAATCAAAACTTAGTTGCTATCATAACTTACAAAAAAACTTAACTTCTATAATATGGTTCTAGTAGCTGATCAACTCTATACAAAAATGAAAAAATTTCAAAATTCTACATTATAGTGAGGCAGATGGAGACAGGTGATACATCAATTAATATCTAACAGTCAACAAGGTATTATTGTTGTTGCATTAAAGTAGAAAGCTGGTGAAACCAATGCCGGACAAAATGCTTAGCAGTGTTTCTGCCAAACTCAACTCTATCTTTCATCCTTTAAAGGTTGATAAAATAAGTACCTGTCAAGTATTACGGGATAGTATAATTGACTTGCCCCCCCCCCCCTCAAAATTGCTGGCTTTGTGCCAAAATTAGAAAGAATTATCATATTGATTTTTTTTACTTGCTTAAAACAATCAAAATATGCAAAAACAGTTGAATTCATTCAAAACCTTTGTCTATAACAGACAAATCAAACATCTTAAAAATAGGACTTGGTCAAGAAAAACTAAGATACATGTTTTACTTCTAACTCAAACTGTTGCTTTGGAACATTTTGTGATGATAGTTACATTCCAGTGAGTTATAAATATTCTTTTTAAAAACAGCTAAAATGTAGCATTTTATAACTACTGATAATATTTTTAGTATTCTTTATAAAGTATGTTTGAGTTAAAGGTTCTGGTGTACTGCATGCTTGATTGGAAGATTAATAAAATAATAAATCTGTATTACTCTTAATCAAGGTACTTAATTCTATACTCCATTATGTTCTACTGGCTGTTTCATGGTTGACTGTTTTAGCTGTAGGAACAAACAACTGGTCAGACAAAAATCTAATAGTGTGGAAAATGAATGTAAAAGACCATTCTATATTTATCTCTCTCTCTCTTTCTCTCATATACATACATACATACATACATACATACATACATATATATATATATATATATATATATATATATATATATATATATGTATGTATTTCTAATAGTATGGAAAATGAATGTAAAGCAACATTATATTCATTTCTCTATGTCTCTGTCTTTCTCTGTCTTTCTCTTATATATATATAAACACCCAGCTCACACTGTAAAGTGGTTGACATTAGGAAGGGCATCAAGCTGTAGAAACCAACCCAAATCCGGCTGGAACCTGGTGCAGCTTGCCAGCTCCATCCAACCCATGCCATCGTGGAAAATGGATGTTATGTATGTATGTATATATTGAACTTTTATAAAAAGAGGGGTAACAATAACTGAAGTTTGAACCTGCTTGTCTGGTAAAGGTAGACAGGGTGAAACTTTGAGGTCACTGTCACTCCTCTTTTTGTAAGAGTTCAATAAATATGTATTCTACTAAAAAGTATTGAGTAATTCTTCAGCTTAATGTTAAATTGTTTTCATATATATAACTTGACATAAAATCAATCATATATATATATATATATATATATATATATATATATATATATATATATATATATATATATATATATATATATATGAAGCAGAAACAATTTTGCCTGTGTGTCAGATTTCAAGTTGGTGACCAATTTTATCAAGGAAACCTTTAATTTTTCTTTATTTTACTAAGTCTTAATGGTTTCAAGCAACAGACTTGTGTTCAAACTGGGCTCCAGGTTCAAGGCTTTTAGTTGATCATTAGTTATTCCAGGCTGGTAATTATTTTACCAATCTCTTTTTCTTAAGTGGTTATCTTTTCTACATAAAGAGATGCCACACACACACACACAGAGCAGGTTTTCATACAGTTTCCATCTCCCAAATTTTTCTCACAAGGTACTGTTCAACTTGAGGAAAGAGTTTAAAAAAAAAAAAACACTTGCCCAAGGTGCTGTAGAGTGAGATCGAAACAGGAACCATGTAGTTGTAAAGCAAACTTGCTATCCACTTGGCTATGCTTACTTCTTTAGTATCCTTTAGGAAAAGTAAGAATGTTACAATCTCCATTTCATCTCTCCTTTGAAATTATGGCTCTGATTCATCCATTAATGAGTACTTTTGATTGGAAACAAAAGCAAGTATTTTTGTAAAGGATGTTTGCTTCTGTTTACTAGACTTAAAGGAATAAATAAATCTAAAGAATAGTAATGTGTACATGTGTGTATGTCTGAAAATATGTGTTTATTCATTTTATATATGGAAGTGTATATGTATATTACTGAATGTATGTACATAGTAATACACCTCTATAGGTTTATGGACGTCTTTCATTAGATGTATGCACCAAAGTATAGGAATGTATCTAACTGTGTGTGCATTTGTATGTATATGTGGTCACGTGTGTATTTATTTGTGTATGTATTTATGCATGCTTGAAAATATTCATGGGTGTCTAAGTTGTATAAATGTATTTAATGAAAGAAAGGGTCCTTGAAACAGAAGAAAGGTAACAGGCTTTTGAATGAAACGCTATATTTATAAATAAATCACTAATTTATTTACAGATGCCATTATATATGTACAATCACAAATATAAACTAATAGCCATGAGCCCTAACCCTAACTCTCCCTACTTTTCCCCCCTCGTCATATTCACACACAAAAATACGCACATTTATGTCTATACCATTAATTTTCTATATACAAAACTACATTTTGTAAGGAAATACTCCAGTATATTACTGGTACCTGTTTTATCCCTGTTGAGTGAATGAGTGAATTTAAAGGAAATCAACCCAGATAGGTTTTTCAATGATGATATATGGGACATTGAAATACTGTAATTCTGTGGGATATAAAGCCTTCAGGCTGTCTCTATAACTTATGTTTCAAGCTTCCATATTGCATAACATTGTGTGTGTGTGTGTGTGTGTGTGTGTGTATATAATCATTGCTTTTACTTCTTCCTGCTCTCAGTTCTGTATAAAGTAATGTGTTACTTGTTTCTCACATATCTAGGCTGGATAAATTAACTTTCAATTGCTGACTTCTAAAAGACTTGGTGTGGACATATTGTGGTACCACCACTAATACGCGCGCACACACACACACACACACACACACACATTTTGCTATTGTCCATGTTTTATTATGTATTCTTTCCTGGCTGCTGAGCCCAATCAATATCAAAACCACAACTATTACTATGTTAGTGCAGGTGGAATATATGTTTGCAGTCTTAATAGAAGTGGATTTAAATGTGTGGAGCCTGTCTCATCTTAGTTACCTTCTGGTTGTTCTCCAAATTTGCTGCCACTGGCACCATGCTGACATAACTACTACTAGACGTTATGTCAACAGGAACAGCTTGCAGGTTTGGGACTGGAATGTTGCATTTCTTTGAGACAGTATTTAACTTTATTTTCACAACTTAGTCATAGGTGGAATGGTGTTTAACCAATAATGGATTAGATCTCCTACCTAAGTTGGTCCTTGAAGAAGTATTTCCTTTGATGCTGCTGGCTGTCATCTGTGGAGTAATGGATTATACATGATCTTTCAAAGCATCATGATAGCATATCCAAAATATCACAACTGATTTTCAGCAATCATAACCTCAATACACTTGAATTGGTTCTGGAAAGAACTCCATTGTGAGATGATGTTACAGAGATTGTTACATGGCATCACAAAAGTAATTCTGACAGAATTCCAATGTTGTTTCTGTAATAAAGAATATTACAGAAACAGCGTCATGAGCAAGACCAAGATCATTTCTTGACTTTTGTCAATCTCTCCAAGACTTTTGACACCAATTTTTAGGAACTTTTTTGTTTTTTTATCATTCCATTCAGATTTGGATGGAAATTTAAATTGGTGAGAATCTTGCTACAATTAGTTGGTTATTTGTGGGCATATACCTGAACCATGCAGAGAATGTATTGGCATGGGGCTTGTTCTTCAACATCTAATGCCAATATGTCACCCATATCATCCACAAGGAGCTTTGGACAAAGACAGACTTGCACTTATTTCAGGCCAAATGGAAACTTGATTAATATCAAAAGGCTTCAAAAAGCTACCTTGCTCTTTTGGGGGTGAGTTTGTGTGCCTTTTAAGGCATATACCCTTGAACATTTGAAGTTTGTTTTCACCATGATAACTGGGACCTATTAGAAGTTAAGGTACTTTGTCCACACCATCAAAGTAGGAGTAGTTTGTCAGTGATGTTCCATTCTACATTTGACTTTGACAGTTTCCACTACTGACCAAATCATAACAATATTAATAAATATGTAAATTAAGCACTAAGACAGTATTGCCTCAAAGGACTGCCATATCAACTGGTATTTAGAAAAAAGTTATTTGTTAATTTTCAAAAGCTATGATTATTAGGTCTTCAAAAGCAAAAATCTCTACGACCACTCTTAAGTTGCTGGTTATATGGTTTGCATTCATCATCACACATGTTAGAAGTTGTGAACCCTGAATTACTTACAGCTGCCACATCAAAATGGTTCATTAGTTCCATATATGACAACTGGGACACATATTTGAAATCACCTGGCACATGCACACACACACACACACACACACACACACACACACACACACAAAACTGCTATAATTAGATACTTGCCTATAAAACCCCTTCCTCTAATAACAGATTTTAATAGAATAGCAAGTATTTTTTTGTGATTAACAAAATTTTGTATGTGTGCTTGGAAAAAGATTATAAATTCATATAAGTATGTGTGTGTGTGTGTGTGTGTGTGTAAATGAAAGAAGAGATGAAGTATTCATTACCAATTCATTCATATCCAGCTGAGGACTCTCAGTTCACCTGTCTGGGAAAGATAAGTAGCCTGTCTTTTGGGAATATACTAGCATCATATCCACTTGAAGATTTATTTCACATCTGACCAAAACTGCTGTAGGATTTAAAGCTCAACACTGAATGTAACAGCTTTTGTAGTTTGTGATGGCATTTATCTTATTATTATCATGAATAGTTGTTACAACACACATATTCCTAGCTATTGAGGCTATTTATAACAAACATCCATTCACACACACACACCAATGCATATCTGTATTTTTGCTTTGTGTAAAAGTATGGTAGAGAATATATTTCTGAGTAAATGTATGTATACTCATAATGTATATGCCTTTAATAATTTTTTTGCTTCTTGTGTTTTTCTGTACAAAATGTGCATTAACACAAAACACACATTTCTTACATAAAACCTGTGTTTATATCTATGTATGCAGGAATGTGTATGTAAGTCTGCTTGTGAATGTGTAAGTCTTAAGATGTCCCATAAACCCACCACCAGTTATAAGAACATCACCGAAGGCTTTCTTTTCAAGTAATTCATTATGGGTGAGTCAGTTTAGCATTGTCCATCTCTCTCAAAGCTATTGGCTAAAGCCCCCACCCCCTCCTCTGCCAAAAAAAGAGAAAAATGGAAAAATATACAGGCATTACGGCGTAACTGAAATCTGAGAACTCTAGCCAGGAATGGAATCCATATCAGAAAAAGAAAAGGGCTTATTGCAAGTTCCATGCAAACACACATGCACACATGTATTCTGATAACCAAATGAAAATATTA
This sequence comes from Octopus bimaculoides, assembly GCF_046866305.1. Taxonomy (NCBI): domain Eukaryota; kingdom Metazoa; phylum Mollusca; class Cephalopoda; order Octopoda; family Octopodidae; genus Octopus; species Octopus bimaculoides. Next base: position 24,528,833 of record NC_142931.1, on the reverse strand, counting down.
TCAATTGATAATACTTTCAGATTGTCATATTAACAGCAGACAATGCCATTAATTTAATAACTATAGATTCTAAATGCTTATTCATGTATTAAGTTATATATTTTGAATGTTGAAATCTAATACACTGATTTGCAGTCTTCTTATGTGTTTCAATATTGGTTTATAACAGTTCACTCCACTTTATTTTTTATGATTTGTTCAAATTATATTTTTCCAAATGGTGGAGTTTCGTTAAACTGGTAGCAATTCCAGTACAAAGTGTCCTAAATTCTTGCTTGTACCATCCGTAGTTTGCTGAGTCTGAGAAACAAGGTGTAAAGGTTGACAAAACTGGCCAATGCTTCCTTTTCTTTCTTTTCTTTTTTTTTTTACCTTTTTTTTTTCAAACTCAGAAAATAAAAATAGATAAATAAACAAAAATAGAATAAAAATAAAATACAAAGAAAACAAAACATTCTCTCAACTTGATTTTCTGATAAGTATCCTAAACTCTGATGAAATTGGAAAATAAAACAACAAAAAAATCCTCCCCCCCCCCCCCAAAAAAAAAATTAGAAAGAAAATCAATGTCTAATTCTTTTAGACAAAGATAAACTGTCAAAACTTTTAATTAGCTAAATTATTTGTGTATGAAATGATATTCACAGAAAATTAGTTGATGGAATAATTAGAGAATTTTCCCACTCACCCACCTTGAAACGTTTGTAGAATAATGCAAGGAAAGACTTCCTGAAGTGAATTCTCGTAGCTTTTCTGCTCTTACCAAAATGTCTTTGCAGCATGATATGTAACTATGCTAAAACAACAGCAAGTCACGTTGATTAACAAATTTCTTTATTTTTTTTTTCCCCCCCCTGAAAAAAAATTTTTGTCTTTCAATTCCATGATTTTATTTGCCCTCTGCTGATGTTTATTTTAGCAAGTAACTTGCTCAGGTAATAAAAATGTGTTGACTGAAGAAAACTAAGAAAATGAAGGATGAAGTAAAACATTTTCCCCCCAACCCTCAGATATCTGTATGAAAAGAGGAGGCAGAAATTATTTTTGTGTCAAATTTTTGTAGAAGTTGTAAAAATTAAAGTTGTTGAGAAACAAAAAAGTTTTTGTTGTTTTTTCTGAACTAGAAAAAAAAGTAAATTAAAATGTTAAAGAAAGGAGTGGCTGTGTGGTAAGTAGCTTGCTTTCCAACCACATGGTTCCGGGTTCAGTCCCACTGCGTGGCATCTTGGGCAAGTGTCTTCTACTATAGCCTCGGGCCGACCAAAGCCTTGTGAGTGGATTTGGTAGACGGAAACTGAAAGAAGCCCGTCATATATATATGTGTGTGTTTGTGTGTCTGTGTTTGTCCCCCTAGCATTGCTTGACAACCAATGCTGGTATGTTTATGTCCCCGTCACTTAGCGGTTCGGCAAAAAGAGACTGATAGAATAAGTACTAGGCTTACAAAGAATAAGTCCCGGGGTCGATTTGCTCGTCTAAAGGTGGTGCTCCAGCATGGCCACAGTCAAATGACTGAAACAAGTAAAAGAGTAAAAGAGATTGAATACTTTTCCATAATTTATAAATCTCATCTTTGTACCCCCTCATGTCACTAGTGCCAGTGCCATATAGAAAGCACCCTGTAAACTCTGTAAAGTGGTTGGCATTAAGAAAGGAATCCAGTTGTAGAAACCATGCTAAAGCAGGAATTGGAGCTTGGCACCGTCTTCTAGCTTGCCAGCTACAGTCAAACTGCCCAACAAATGCCAGAATGGAAAATGATGAGTATTCGTTGACAATATATTTGCCCCAATCAGCTTCAGATATTTCTGACTATAGTAGTGGTTGTTCTTATGTGGCCCTGGGCCACCCCTGATCAAGCAGACCTGTTATAGAATGGTTTTCTAACTGTGACTAACTTATATTTTTGTACATCTGACATCATCATCTCATACATCCTTTCTTATTCTCAAGATGGTAATACGTGGTATGACTTTAGCTACTATTTCTAGCAGTTTAAGCAACTGAGCAGGGGGTTTCTTATTGGCTGTTATATTAGTGATCTTTATCTTGCATTGTATCATCTCCTAGTGGATTATTTAGTATTTTACATGGAGGATAAGAAATATTTTCATGTATTATGAAATCACAACCAAATTCTTATATGAAGGTTGTTATGAAGATTGTCTTCTATCATCTGTTATATTGCCTTAGAGGGAATATATGGGCCAGCGCAGGAGTTACTATGCCATCATTTGATTATCTACACTAAAACTCCCTCATTCTGTTTTCTTAAAGCAGGAAGAAAACATTGGACAATCTAATCCTAGATATACAAAAAGATTTGATGTTTTACAGCTCAAATACCTTTGATCGTGTCCCTGCTTGATCAAGGCCAACTTGGAATTAAATGACAAAGACTCCAACAGCCTAAGGACCAGACTGTTTCACTTCATCATCATCATCGTTTAACGTCCGCTTTCCATGTTAGCATGGGTTGGACGATTTGACTGAGGACTGGTGAAACCGGATGGCAACACCAGGCTCCAGTCTAATTTGGCAGAGTTTCTACAGCTGGATGCCCTTCCTAACACCAACCACTCAGAGAGTGTAGTGGGTGCTTTTACGTGTCACCCGCACGAAAACGGCCACGCTCGAAATGGTGTCTTTTATGTGCCACCCGCACAAGCCAGTCCAGGGGCACTGGCAACGATCTCGCTCGAAAATCCTACGGGAGCCAGTCAGGCAGTACTGGCAACGGCCACGCTCAAAATGGTGCATCTCATGTGCCACCCGCACAAGAGCCAGTCCAGGGGCACTGGCAACGATCTTACTTGGCTTGCCGGGTCTTCTCACGCACAGCACATTTCCAAAGGTCTCGGTCAGTAGTCATCGCCTCCAGGTCAGCCCTGATTGAGCTAATCTATAATCAAAGCATTCTAGATATAACCATCCAGTTTTTTTAAAGCAAATAGTTTTACATTATATAATGTATCCTTTCCTTAATTAAGGTGGTAGGGTGTGATTCGAAAGATATCGGGCTGCTATTTCCAACAGACATGCCCTGCTTCTGGTCATATAATATACAGTTGATTAATTTAGATAAGTTAGTATGCTATGAAGAGAAGAGGAAGTTTGTTTTATGGCTCTCGCTTCATGAGAGAAATTTTCTGCAGGAAACAATATTTAATTTTTCTTCTATACTGAACGATGGTGTTCAAGGGAGATAACTCTTTCATTAATATTGGATGAAAATATAAACAACCGTTATTTTGCACCGTATACAGCAAGATCTGATACGATTATTTGCGTATTCATTCTTAATACGTCCAGGCAGAGTCGGACGCAAAACATGCTGATTGCTGTTGTTGTGTATGTCATTGGAAAATAACTGTATTAAATCTTTGCTGAGTTCGACACTTCATCAAGATAATGGTGGAGGCAGATTAAACAGTCTAAACACCAGAGTTTTGTAAATATTTGTTATTTGTTTCGGTCATTTGACTGTGGTCATGCTGGAGCACCACCTTGAAGGATTTAGTTGAAATCGATCCAAGTTCTCATATTTATTTAATTGTTCCCGTTTGTCGAACTGCTAATTTAACGAAGGTATAGACAACCCACTACCGGTTGTCAAACGATGGTAGGACCAAAAACATAGGCGCGCGCGCACACACAAATGTGTACATACATTTATATTGCCCAAACTCCATCCATTCATCCATACAGCACTTGCTAAACTGCAGTAATATTAAAATACATTAACATTTTGTTGAAAAGTGAAGAGAACAACTATATGCAACGCATCAGCAGAAAGTCTCCCTTCCTGATGATCTCCCATACGACCCCAAAACAGCTGGACTAACATACCTCAAAGAAGACCCGGATGTGAAACGCTCAGCATCCCAAAATAAGACCATGCTTGGGTATGTTTCACTAACACTTGGAAAAAGAACAGTAATATTAGTTTCAAATTTTGGCACAAGGACAGTAACTTCCGGGGATGGGATAAGTCGATTATATCGATCCCAGTGCTTGACTGATAATTATGTTATCGATCCTGAAAGGATGAAAGGCAAAGTCGATCTCGGCGGAATTTAAACTCGGAATGTCTAGTCAAAGAAGACGGTAATAGTGATATGAAGCGAAGCCTCTCTTGGACTCGTGACCACAACATCACATCACACTTCAAAAGCTATGCATTTACGATACAAGTACAGGAGATTGCTAGTAAGTACCTAATAAACAAGAGACTGAAAATGTAGATTATGTCATATTTTTGTAGCAGACATTACACCAGTGATTAGCAGTTGCCCAAACATGTCATCAAGATACCACTTACCTATACAGCATGACGTTGTCGCAAAAACAATATACAAGGCCATTCGGGAAAAGACTGTCCTGAAATAAATACAGAGAATCTTCCTATTATTGAATACATACACAAACATCAACACAGGGAGTACTGGTGAACATTCTCGTCAGAACATCTGTCAAATGTAAGCATAACAGAATGGATATTGTTGTTTGGGACAAGAGAAAGTATGTGCCATCATAGAGTTTAGCAGTTCTGATGACGTTAATGAAAACAAAGAGAAAGAGGAGAACAATGTACAGCTGCTTCGAAACTGCCAGCTTCTATATCTAGATTATAAATTCCCATTTAATCCAATTGGCTTTGTAATGAGTAAATGCCTGAGTGGCAATCTAAAGAAATTAGAGTTTTAAGAACAGAAATCAGTCAACTAACTCGCACATAACAAAAACAAGCAATAAGTGGAACTGTAAAAATATTACTTTTCTCAAGTTTAAAATGCGACATTGTTTTTGCTATCTGCATTCCAACGATGGGTCTTTGGATCTTTGTAAGGAACTAACTGCTTCGTCAGAGAAAGAATTTAAATAATTACAAAGAGAAGAGAACGCACGCACGTACGCACATACATACATACAATGCATGTATGTATGAAAGACGTTGAGCTATGCTGAAAAGAACAAGAGTTATCTAATCCACAGCCCATGGGCTGAGTAAGTGATAAAAAGTGTTATTTTCATTCAAAATGGAAACGGACACCATTCCTCCATGTGATCCAGCTTGAAAAATTGTTGAGATATTAAGATGCTTTTTTGACATGAAACCAATGGTAACCTTAATCCACAAATAAAGAAATTTTATCCATCAATGCGGTGTTGAGCACTCATTCTCGTCGTTCGACATTTACGTATGTGTGTGTGAGAGAGAGCTTCTATCTTAAATGACATGATACGTACAAACATCAAAATATGGTAAAGGCAACAAAACACCATAGCAATTTTTAAAAACGTGTTGTGTTCATCGAAAATTGTCATATTTAAGTGTAAGGGAGGTAACTAAAATAGCCGTCGACTTGTTTTAGAATATTATTTGAGGGAGACAACTTTTTAAATGATCCCATCGGCTTGAATCATATCAAGGGACACAACTATGTCAGTAGCTAAAGTCCTACATTTTATACTGGGATGATATTCTAGAAATTCTAGACATAAAAAAAATTGACGAAATGAAATATTAATTTGATATGAATGAAAGAGAATAGTTTCAGAGGGTCTGTGAAGACTATAGGCATGCAGCTCCTTCCTCTAGATCAAATGAATGAATAAACAAATTAGAAGACATGTGTTCCAAGAATATGTAACATTTTTTTCTTTTTGTTTACTAAGCCATTAATGAAGAAAAGAACAGATTAAATATGGCTATTAAAATTGTGAACGATGTTATTAAAGAGTTGTACAATGTGTTATTTACAATGAAACATACATTAACGTCCTGAGATTTATATCCGAGTAAGTTGATAAGATGATGTCTTAAAGAGTCAAAAATGAACTATCATTACCACTTCAGCATTGTCTCCTGAACAATTGTACTTCATTTGAAAGATAAATTCGTATTACATAAGCACGCTATAAAATTTATAGTTGATTTGCTAGCTTTTAATATTAAACTTTAATACTAAAATCAACTTGAAAACAGGCTTGTGCAAGCATTAACAGGCTGAGGTGGGATGTAAGACACATGCTCTATTTCAACTAGTAACAGGTCAGGCAGATATGAAATGCAGGTTCCAATTCAAAGTGTTCTTTAAGTATTTTAATAATCCTTGTTAAACAGATATGATATAAGTATGGATTACTGCAAAATACTTGCGTATAAGTGTGTGTGATGTACTGACATATAATACAAATTACAGAACAAAATTTAAAAAAACGAAATAATTCATAAAAAAGTAATACTTTATTAAAGGATCCCCACTTTGCCTCTAACAGAGTGTAGGCCCTCATCAAAATAGCAGGGCCACACTCCCTTCTGTCTATGTTCTGGCCTGCCTGAAGAAGAAAATGAGAAGTTAATCCATTACACCCTCTTACGAAACATTAGATGTAGATGAAGCTATGAAAATATGATTTTCCCTTACCAATAGAAAGTTAGTTGCTAACTGGGAAGACGTTAGAAACTATAGTTATTAACATTGGATGCTCTGTAGGCCAAAAATTATAGAATTCAAAAAAGACTCGTAGAAGCAATTTGGTGAAATAGGTTGTTTTTTTTGCTTTTTTTTTTTACTACAGGTTGTAATAAAATGCTTGTTAAGTAATTCGATTATGACAGTCTGTTACAATGCTTAGAAAAGAAAATGGACGACCAAGTCACGATATTCCTTAGTTTATAATGAAATGAAATATGTGATCATACAGGTGATGGAACTTCGATCTAAAGACTCCTAAATCTAAGTTCACTTTAATGCGAGATAATTTTACATTAGCCTTCTTCATAGTTGATAATGAAATGTAAACCGCAACTGATATGGCGCCCCTCAAGTAGTAATGAGTGAATGCATATACGAGATGGTATCAAAAAGAATAACTTATTTACACAAGTTTTAACATCATCTCCTTAGAAATAGTCACCTTGCTCAGCAATACACCGGTCCCAGCGTTCCTGTGACTTTTGGAATCCAGCTTGGAAGTCGTTTTCCGTAAGTGAGTCGAAGACCTTCTCTGATCCATTCTTAATCTCGACAACGGTGTTAAAACGGCGACCTTTGAGCTGGATTTTCATCTTGGAGAAGAGATGAAAGTCTGCAGGCGCTAAATCTGACGAATAGGGCAGGTGCGGAAGTGACCATGATGTTATAAGAATTGGATGAGATATGACGGCCCGGCCATCTCTCCCCAGTTCTTATATTAATCATTAAAATCCGGAAATACAACAACACGAGGGATAACGGTAACAACAGATCAATAATTTATTCTAGGTTGGCGTAGAGCCGTTTCGTTCCTGGGTGAACAGGCATGCCGCTAGAATACCAAAGGAAGCTTCGACCACATGTCGGTATCGAGTTGAGAGAGCACTGGAAGAACGTGTTGTCGCGACAGCTACTAGATAGAGAAGAGATCGAAAGCTATTGCTCTCTCTCCACCTGTTGCATTGCGCATACGTGCTCGGGTACTTCCGCTGATGGCAAGTCCCTTGCACATGCGCAATGGCACTTCCCAAGATGGCAGCCACACGCGCCACTACAATGTTTTTGACGAGAAACTTACGAGTGCTAGGTGACAGGGTGCATTGTCGTCGTGAAGAATCCAGACGTTAAGATTACCTGCGCAGACCTACACTACAGACCAACAACATCAGCAATGGCGTTGATTGTCCTCTCATAATCCTCATGCACAAGCTGATTAATTTTTTCCACATTTCAGGCGATGATGCTCGTAGCAGATCTTCCAGATCGCTCATTGTCTTCCAGGGATATTTTCCCGCTTTTGAAGCGCCCGTGCCGCTTGAAATATTGCGTACGACCCATAGCTACGTCGCCGTAAGCTTGCCGAAGCATGCTCAATGACTCTATAGCAGACCTCCCAAATTTAATGCAAAATTTCACGTTGGCTCTTTGTTCCAACTTCCTGTCCATGACAATAATCGCAGACTACAGCATACACGTGGTCACAAAAACACAAATTTCACAACTTGCGAAGCAAACACAACGGTGTCGCTTGGTACACTGGTTCATGAAGCTCATTGCTAGTTCTCACTGCGCTCGCAATCATGTGCTGCCATCTGTTGGCGCGGTACGGCACTAGTCCGGCAACATTTTGATACCACCTTGTATATAACATATCTGCACAAATCGATCCGGCCAAAAATCGTGTCGTCTCCATTTAGTTCACCATCAAAACTGCTAGATAACTCTTTTTTTTTGGCGGGGGGGGGGGCAGTGGGGATTTTATGTAATAATATATAAGGTGAAGATCATATATATATAAGGACAAAGATCACGACTGACTATGGGATTGCACCTAGAAACTTCTCCTCCGATGCACAAGTTCAGACAAGGTTGTTTGTGGAAGACCAGCAATTGCCAATGCATACCAAATACGGATTAGAAAAACAGTCGACAATTGATGAAGGGTCGTTCTTTGTGTTATTTGTCTTGTTTTCCATTTGTTTCTTTCGTTGTTCGCAAAAATGTTCATATTCCATATCTTCGTACTTTGTATTTTTTGTTGTTTACATTTAGTGATGTCCTGTGCCCACATATGCATATGTATATACGTATACATGTAAGTATGTACGTATACGTATGTATACATGCATATATATATATATATATATATATATATATATATATATTATTATTATTATTATTATTATATGATTGAACGCCACGCATCCTTTTCCAAGTAAGTTTTATTTTAATAATTCTGATGCGACTCTCTATTCTTCCTATTACTCTTTCGTTTTCTCTCCCTTTCTTTGTCATTTTTTACCTCCTCTTCTCCCCCTATTCTATCTTTTTACTCTTTCGTTTTCTCCCTTTCTTTCTCTTATTCTTTTATCTCCCCTTCTCTCTTATTCTATCTCCAAATCTTTTCCTCTCCTCTTCACAGTTTTCTGTCTGTCACTCTCTCTCTCCCTCACTCATCCTCCTTTGCTCACGTGGCTCCCACATGACCGTTGGCCATTTTTCTTTCTTCTCCTAACTTGTGTTTCATTCTTTCTTCCTGTTGCTGCTAGACAAGGAAGACGTATTCTTGTCTGTCTTCCTGTCCAAGCTTGTTTCTTCGCGTTCGCCACCACAACCTCGTTTAGGCTTAGCAGCCTTTCCGGCTTGTTTTCACTGTCCTGTTTTTGTCACCAACTTTATTTAATTTGCTTTGCGGGAGCAACTGTTTTATCGAAGGTGTATCTTGTCGTGAATTGCTCGAAATACGAAAAACAGTCGACAACAGATGAAGGGTCGTTCTTTGTGTTGTTTGTCTTGCTTTCCATTTGTTTCTTTCATTGTTCGCAAAAAAAGTTCATAAAAAATACGTACTAAATTTATTCAGGTGGATATATCAAATTATTGCTCATCCATCAACCCTATTCTGTTTAAAGCCTCAATTTTCGTGATGAAGAATTCAAATTTATCCAAACGTGAAGTTGATATAATATTAACGGCTAGGAAAAAATATAACGGCAGTCGATGGAAAGTATTAGACTAGGACTGATAGACCTGATTATTTTCACATTACTATGGGTCCAATGACTCCACTCAAGTAACTAATTTAGTAGGCATTTGCATTCTAAACTGTACACTATCTATAGGTCTCGTAAGGTTAATCGAATAAGCATGAAAGGGTCGATAGAAAGAACGAATAGAGTCGTACAAGATTTAGATAAATATATACTTACATATAAGAGAACAAAGTCTACGTACTCTGCATATATATATATATATATATATATATATATATATATAATACAAAATGGGACAAGAACGCAAAACATCCAGACAGTTAGGTGATACAAAAAAGGACAACAAAACACCCAGATAAATGATACAAAGAAAACAAGGACGGGTCATTTGGAGTTTTCTTTCCTCAGTTGAGTTCCAGATTATCTTTGCAATTTCAGCTGATTATACTTGAGATTGCTCTAATCTGGCCAGTCCCAAGGAAAACTAAGCTAAGGGCATGAGATTCCTTTGGTCGGCCTGTGGCTATTTTAGAAGACACTTGCCCAAGGTGCCACGCAGTAGGAATGAACCCGGAACCATGTGGTTCATATGCAAGCTACTTACCACACAGCCACTCCTGCGCCAAAGTGTGAGATGCTTACAGCACCTAGGTTTCCCAAGCGGTCACCCATCTAAGTATTCACTTGGCCCGATGTTGCTTAACTTCGGTGATCGTACAAGAACCTGTGCTTTCAACGTGATATGGTCATAAGCTAAAATACTTCTTGTGCATATCTTCATGTTTGTTCGCATATCCTATGTGAAAGGATAGTGGAGCAATGTATATGGTTACTAACTATTTGCCTACGCGAAGACTACAAGTGTCAGCAAAATCTCGAAACCTTGCTTCAGACTATTTGAAAATTGTTAAGTTGGAGTCGAACATACTTCAGTCTGACATAATTTGACTGTTCAACATCAATTGGCTGCCTACCTTACATACAGTTTCCAAGAAATCACTGAGCACCTTTACAGTGACTTTCATGCTCTCAGTACAAGTACCACTCTAGAGGGTTACCTGATACCATATTTACAAATTTTTCTTCCACCTTCGATGGTGCAAAAGTCTTCTGCAAGGCAAACCTTGTTTTCTATATTATTGGCTTCAACAACCACCTGGTTCCAGTAGAACTAGATAACATTCACAAGATGGCAATCACAACGTTATTTGATCTAAACTAGCTTGTATGCATGCCTTTTGACAATCATAACGTCACAGAAACAATTCAGATGTTGAAGGCTGACATTGCCTGAGAGTTACCTTAATCTATACCTATTTTGATAATTTACCCAAGATGAGATAATCTGAGTAGAAACTGCAAACCTTCTTTGCTGATTCTTCGGTTGACTGACTGGATACAGCATTGTAATCAATACAATTATGTGAATGTTTGGTGCTACATCACTGATGCTTCTTGTCCAGATTGTTGACAAAAAAGGGGAACCTCTCACCGGAGGAGAAATTAAAAGAAACAGCATAGAAAGGAAAAAAAGCGTATGGACAGTTTGCAAGAGACATGAATGCCAAGACAAATACTGAAGACCGGTGGCTATGGATGAGCAGGAGTGATCTGAAGAAAAAGAATACATCTACGGACAATTGCTTTGAAAGCTCCAGCTTCTATATTCAGACTATGAATTCAAGTTCATACCAATAATAATTGGATCACTAGGTTTTGTTAGGAGAATCTGGATAAACTGGGATTTTCATAAAGAGAAATTGACCAGCTAATTCATACATTACAAGTGTAATCTGTGAGCATCATATGATTCTTAGATGGGACAGAGAGCCAGTGATAACAAAAACATCTTTGTCAGTGGCGCAGCTCCCTATGAATGTCTCAAATATCACAGGTTGAAAAATTCTAACCATAGATCTGAAACAGACAAAGCTTTGTAAGTGAATTTTGGACATCATATGGAGGCTCATTTAGAGGGATTGTTCCTATTCTTGGAGTGATAGACTCAATCTGTTGTCCAATTTCATGTCACCACTTGGTCATCGGTTGTCTAAAGTGCAGCTTATTGTGTTTCGAGTATTTGAGCTAATTATAAGGATAACTTCCAACTATTAGTCTTGGGGGAAAAGTAAAGAGTGGTCCTCTTCTTTGGTGCTGGTGTCACATAAAAATCACCGGTGATGGTGCTATGTAAAAAGTATCCAATACATTCTGTAAAGTGGTTGGTATTAGAAAAGACATCCAGCTGTAGAAACTAAACTAAAACATACTATGGGACCTGATGTGGTTCCTGGCCTTGCCAGTTCCTCTCAAGCTGTCCAACCCATGCCAGTATGGAGAATGGATGTTAAATGATGATGGTGAAAAGGGGGTGGTTAATTAATATCATCATCATCATCATCATCATTTAACGTCCACTTTCCATGCTGCCATGGGTTGGAGTGTTTGATAGGAGCTGGTTAGGCAGAAGACTGCACCAGACTTCTGTATCTATTTTGGCATAGTTTTTTTTATAGCTGGATGTCCTTCCTAACACCAATACCCCTGCAGATTGAACTGAATGCTTTTTACATGGCACCAGCACAGGTGAGGTCAGCTTTGACATGGTTTGTACAGCCTGATGCCCTTCCAAATGCCAACGACTTTACAGTGTAGACTGGATGTTTTTTATGTGGTACCAACACTGGCAGGGTCACCAAGTAACTTGCAAGACAAAGATTCTTTGAGAGGCGGGGTGGGGGGTGGAGGTGATCTTGTGCCAGATGATGAAAAGTTAGAGTGTGACAAAGTGACAGATACAAGTGTGTTGCTGTAGAGGAGGTATATGGTTACCTGGCCAGAGAGAGAGAGAGAGAGAGAGAGAGAGAATGAGGACAGAAACTGGTGTGTTGCTGTCGAGGAGATACATGGTTACTCAGTCAGAGAGAAGAGCAAAAGAGAGAGAGAGAGTGGAAGAGATCAAGAGTGCAAGAGAGAACAGGAGAGAGATGGTGGTGAAGTGCCAGGGCATACTCACAAGGAATGGGAATCAGAATATAAATGAGATGGTAGAATAAAACAAGAGAGAGATAAATGGTGGCAAAGTGCCTGGGCATACCCTCAAGGTATGGCGGTCAGAATATAAACGGTAGAGTATTGCCAAAGGTGTGTGAGTAGAGAGAAGAGGGTTGTTATAATTAGGATAATTATTAGAATTTTTGGTGATCATTTTCCTTCTACTTTTATCAAAATTTAGAGCATATGGAGGCCTTAAGCGTAGTGAGAAAGGAACTTTTAAACACCCCCTCATATATATATATATATATATATATATGTATGTATGTTATATACTGCTTAAAGGTTTTCAAGACATTGGACATATATATGGTACTGATGAACATTGAGTTTGTACACATGAAGGAAACATTACTGTCTCAGCTTATTGGTACATTCCTAAATCAGTGTTATCTTTTGATACAGTCACTTCTGACTGAAATTAATCTATCAACTGTATATCTATTCAGATATATTATTTCTACTGGTGTATGTGATTTTAGAGTTATGTGCATATACATATACTCCCACATTTTATGCCTATATAAATGTACATACCTTCAATTATATACTTGCTATCCCATCCCAGTTAATTTTTAATTTAATAATTAAGCAGTTAATGCTGTGAATGAGATGGGGTGGGGTGTCTCTGAATTTTTAAGTCTGTTAAGAATGGAAAAGAGCAATTTGGCTTTCATTGGTCTTATTTATACTCACCTACATGCATCCATAAATATACGTGCAGATATCAGACATAGACAAGTATATGTCTGATAGATAAAATCATTAGTTACATCATTGCAATATTTATTTATTTCCTCTGTAAATTTGATTTGTTTTTTTTATATAATTTTCATTTTGAATTAAAAGCCATGATAGTGTTGTCTCCCTTGCCATTAACTACAAGGCCAATGTGTGTGTGTGCGCGCGAAAGTGAGTTAAGGTCGTTTTTGTGTGACGTCATAGTTCCATGTATTTTTACTGTTAAAGAAAAAATATAATATCTGTAACTTATTAACTTTTTATTTCCTATTGACAAAAAAAATTAAAAGAAAAATTTAATGTAAAGCGAGCTAAATAAATTTGACATGCTAAAACAATTATTTTTCACGACAAACGAATTAATTGTCGATAACTGCCATAGAATGCTATAATTGACCGCCATGATTCAGACTTTCTACGGCCGATAACTCTATATATTTATTTTTTATGTGGGAGTTGAAAAATCGTCTTTCGTTGAAACGTCTACTTATATCCGATTGGAAAACCTTAGAAATTTGATTTATGCACTTAATATGGAGTAAAATATTTTTTGCCTAAGGAATATCGCAAATGAAAATTGATTACGTAGTGTAAATAATTGAAAATCTGTCACACTGAAGAAACCATAAACATTTGGTGCCTGGATGGGTTTTAGCAAAACCATCCAGGTTTAACCCTTTTCCGTGTATATCTACCTTTAATCTGTTATTTTAATCTTATTGTTTTCTTATAAGAATCGTTAATTATTCCAAATTTAACGATGTATTTTTATCGACAATATAACTTTTTATAACTTGGATGTATTAACATTATCTATTACTTTTGCCTGGTTTGTACGTTGCAGTTGAACTTTGTTGTTATATCTGAATATATTTATAAAATATATAAACTCTTTTTAAATATACATAAAAGTGTAGCAATGTAATTGGGACAACTCTTCTATTTATGTATTACGTTTTTATTCTACTGGGCAGTGGTCGAAGTTTTGAATTACGGTCCCTTTCAGAATTTCTGTAACAGGGAACAGTTTTTGAAGGACCCTCCTTGAAAGATGTTTACTTTTTTCTGTGTTCTCTTTGACCATCATTATTGCTTGCTTTCTGACGCACCTGATTTGTGAGCATGGCAGTTTTCTGAACATATTACCGTGTCGACTCTCTGTAATATGACTTGATTTATCACCAAAAACATAATTGTCTAATTTAAATTCGTTTGAAATCTAAAACTATTTTCTTTTCATGCATTCTTTCCTTCAACCTGCTTTCCACATACTGCCATAGGCAAGCACTCGCATTTATTGTTAACAATTGAATTTGGAGGTGTTGTTATTGTTTTTAGTCTAATTTAAATTTTTTTTTCCTTTTTTAGCTATAATATCGAATCACATACATTTAGATATATACCATATAGCTGACCCTATGTCTCCTCCTTCACCCTGTTTTGTACTGTTCACCGCCTGAGCGGGATCAGTCTCAGGCGTGTGTTTTGTCCCCTTGTGTCGTATATGTGTGTTACTTCGTGTGAAATTGTTACCGTTCAGTTTGTACTATGTCCGTCAACTGGTCAGATGATTCTTCTACGGCCGGAAAACGGTCAAAAATTATTCACAGTCTCTCTCAGGTGACTAACTGGGATATTGATGGAGGACTTGCTGCAGACTTCGATGGTTCGCTGTCCGGACTCGGGTCTGAACTTGGTTCAGGAACTTACAATATGAGGTGAGCTACGACAATTTTTGTTATATGATAGCTTTTGCAAAATTTCGATTTCGTTTTGAACTACATGCTGCCAACCTGTGCGTACTAATGATTTCAAATGCAAAAAGTATTAGGACTTCAAGTAAATGGTTTTGCATGTCATTCTACAATATTATTTTCCATTTACTTTACCTCTCTTGAATATAAGAAAAAAATTAAAATAAAACTTTGATTCGCAAATATATTTCAGAATTTGTTTTTCTTTAACTGAAACTACATTCAAACTTTCTGTACGATTTACTCATTTTTTTGAAATCCTTGTTCTGTAATCCCATATTGTTAATTTAGTCACTAATTTCTGTAATGTTATTTAAAATACTCTTACTTCTCACATTTTTTTCTGAATCAAAACTAAAGTGTAGTTTTTAACCTTTCTTCTTCAGTGAAGCTCTTTTGGCTCTTCCTGTATTTAAGCAAGAGAATCTTGAGAATGGGTAAGTGTATTTTCTTTAATTTCTGCTGGCTATTAAATAGTGTTAAGATAACCACTCTATAATGCGTACACGAACTTCTGACTTCATTAAAAGTTTTTACACCCAACAAATTTTACATAGATTTATAAGATAGAGTGAAAATTAAAGTTTTTACTGAGCAATTATCATTACATTTAAAGAATGCATTCCCTTTTTTTCTCTTTATTCAAATTCAAAATTGATCTTAGTTGATGAAAAAGAAAATTTCAAATCTCCTGGGCCTCACCGAGGCGATGACTACGGACCGAGACCTTTGGAAATGGGCTGTGCGTGAGAAGACCCGGCAAGCCAAGTAAGATCGTTGCCAGTGCCCCTGGACTGGTTCTTGTGCGGGTGGCACATGAGATGCACCATTTTGAGCGTGGCCGTTGCCAGTACCGCCTGACTGGCTCCTGTAGGATTTTCGAGCGAGATCGTTGCCAGTGTCCCTGGACTGGCTTGTGCGGGTGGCACATAAAAGACACCATTTCGAGCGTGGCCGTTTTCGTGCGGGTGACACGTAAAAGCACCCACTACACTCTCTGAGTGGTTGGCGATAGGAAGGGCATCCAGCTGTAGAAACTCTGCCAAATCAGACTGGAGCCTGGTGTTGCCATCCGGTTTCACCAGTCCTCAGTCAAATCGTCCAACCCATGCTAGCATGGAAAGCGGACGTTAAACGATGATGATGATGATGATGATGATGATGATGTAATGGTAGGCAAGTTTTGGCCTGACATTGCTACTTGAAGGTAGCACTTCATAGAAAGTTTCCAGAGCTAAACAGACTCTTGTTTTCTTTCTCTAATATACAGCATTCTTATAACTTTTGAAATATTCTGGTACCAGTTTTCTCATTTAGATTTAAGTTTTGACTCCTGATTTGGTGTTTGATATGAAATTTAAGAATACTGTCCTCATTGCAGCATATCTCAAAGAACTCTAATAGACATATGGAATAAACAGTTTTTGAATGGGAATGATGTTAGACAGATATTAACCCTTTTGATGCCAACCCACTTAAGACTGCTCTTGGTTCTTTGATACAAATTTCCCATTTTAAAGTGATCTAAATTAAGACCTTCCATCAAAATTTCATATTAATTTAAGTTCCATGCACCAACTTAATAATGACAGTTATTTTACAACATTCTTCATTATTTTCAAAATTAATTGAAACAAAGAATATGGTGACAAGAGGGTTAAAGTAGAATATTTTTAGATAGTTTTTTTTTACCTTGGTAAGACCTTGACCTCAGGAAGATGGCCTTGCTCTATTTGTAGAAAAAGTGTAATTGGAATCACATTATTGAATGATATAGTTATTGGGTATACAAAAAGTGTAATAGTCTACCATTGATATCTAAGTCAGTTGTTGTTGTTGGTTTGGTTTAAATCTGTTTTTCCATACTGGTCTGGGTATGTATGAAAATAATTTTTTATATTCTTTGATCAGTGTTATTGCTCTGTCTTTATAATAGGCCCATTGCACTTGAACTAAGAATTTACATGTACCCTGCCACTCCATTTTAAAGATAAGAGTTTGAAGTGGATTTACCTGCTAGCAGATTGAAAATCTATGTAGAAGTTCCCTTGCTGGTTTGCATACAATAAGATGAATCTTAAATACACGGAGGTAATATGACCGATGCCGGTGTCACATAATTGGCACCCACGCCTGGTGGCATGTAAAAAGCATCATTTGAGCATTGGGCCACATGGAGGCAATGTGGCTGATGCTGGTGTCACGTAACTGGCACCTGTACCAAATCAGATGAGTCTGGTGCAGCCCCTCAGCTTAACAGCTCATGTCAAACCATCTAATCCATGCCAGCATGGACAATGGATATTAAATGATGGTGATGATGATTTACAACAAATATAAAGTCAACTAAAAAAAGGTTTGGAGGTTGAGTTGTTTGACTGAAATTCTTTAAGGTGGTGCCCCAGCTTGGCCATAGTTTAAAGACTGAAACAAAATATGAGCTGTCATTGTGGTTGAAGGTTTAAAACATTGTGGGAACTTTTATGCGTTTACTGAATCCATTTGAAATAGTAACAGAATCTCATAAATCACATTCTACTGTCTTGGAAAAGGAAGGATATATTGGATAATAAAGTTGTAGATATGAATAAAAGGCAGGATGGTCAAGACTAGAATGTATTTGATCATAAGCCTAATAAGTTATGGCTGATCTGAGACTAAACAGCTGTTGCTTTGAAGATATTTACCTGATTTAACTCTTTTTTTTCTTCTTTTCATTGTTCTATTAATTTTGCCTTACTTTGCAAAACTGTTTATAGCCTAAATATAGGTACCATGCTTTGGTTGGTTCAGGGTTACAGGTAGGTAGTGGAAGGTGACATGACAACTGGTAAAAATCACATTCACAAAATACACCAACAGTAGGCGTAGGAGTGGCTGTGTGGTAAGTAGCTTGCTTACAAACCACATGGTTCCAGGTGCAGTCCCACTGCGTGGCACCTTGGGCAAGTGTCTTCTACTATAGCCTCGGGCCGACCAACGCATTGTGAGTGGATTTGGTAGACGGAAACTGAAAGAAGCCCGTCGTATATATGTATGTATATATATATATATATATATATATATGTTTGTCTGTTTGTCCCCCCAACATCGCTTGACAGCCGATGCTGGTGTATTTACGTCCCCGTAACTTAGCGGTTCGGCAAAAGAGAATGATAGAATAAGTACTAGCTTACAAAAAATAAGTCCTGGGGTCGATTTACTCGACTAAAGGTGGTGCTCCAGCATGGCCACAGTCAAATGACTGAAACCAGTAAAAGAGTAAATCTTATATCAGCAAATTTCATCCAAATTCATACAATAGTTATATTTTTATGAGTTTTATACTGGACTGACTGGATTGCTTCAAAATCTCTAGTCTCTAACAGAGTTTAGAGATTTATATAGAGAAAATGTGAAGGCACGTGGCCTAGTGGTTAGGCTGCTGCACTTATGATCAGTAGAAGGAGAGTTTGATTCCGAGACCTGGAAGTGCATTGTATTCTTGAGCAAAACGCTTCATTTCATGTTGCTCCAGTCCTCCTTTTGGTCAGGGGATAATGTTGACCTGCTCTCCTAGCCAGCAGGTCGACATCGTTTGAAGGCTAAAACAATGCAAAGCACATTGTGACCAGCAGTGTATAACAATACCAGATAGTCTGGTTGGTCATGTGATGTAGAGAAAGCATTATAGGATTTAAAGTGTTAATATGTTGTTAAGCTTGTATTGCTGAAAGTAAGACATAAAAAAAAAAGGACTCATTAAGAAAAATATTAATTATTTGAAAGTTTTCAGAAGAGAAATTTATAATTGGAGATATAAGGATGTCATACAACAAAAGTCAAACAAGATAACAATATATTACATGATTTAGTGATGTTCAACACAGTATATCCGATGTTCAAAAGATAGAATTTCAAAGATCATTTAAAAATAAAATGAAATTTAAAAAGTTGGTGAGGGTACAGGGATCTTTAGGAAAAGGCAAGTTAGTTTTTGCATTTCCTATTATTGCTGGTTTTATTTTAAATTTTGCTGCTTTCTTCAAAATCACTCCAAAAAAAAGTTAGTGTATATCATAAATGAGATTTTTTCCTGTTATTCCATTGCTCTCCACCCAAAAAACGTGTGCTTTATGCATTAATATGTATTAAACACAAATAAGCCTGAAATGACTGTGCTTTCCATTAGAAGTGAATGAATTAAAATTTGTTGATTTTGAGATCCAGTTGATAGCCATTTCTTAAGCCTTATAGATGTGGAATAGATAAGTGTTTAAGGTATTGGAGTACCATTTCACAGATCCTAAATTTAGATTTGCTCCAGATATGTCCATGTGTTTCAACTCACTTTGATGTTGGAAATGGATATGGATATCAGATCTTTTAGCAGTCTTTTAGACTGTTTGTCGTCTTATCCAGAATATTTACCTCTGACACAAGATTGCCTTTCTATATAATGTAGTTTCACTCAGTCAAAGGGAATTTTAGTCTTGGGAGCTGCATGGAGACCTCATTAGTGCCAGTTCCATGGAAAAGTATTCAGTACACTCTATAAAGTGGTTGGCATTATGAAGGAAGTCTGGCCATAGAAACCCTGTTGACATTGGAGCACAATGCTGTCCTAGGATCTGTTGGATCCTATCAAAACATCTAATCTATACCAGCATGAAAGATGGATGTTAAAAGGTGATAATGTTACAGGTATATCTATTTGGTTTAAAAGTTCACTTTGGAATCATATGGGTTCATGTTTTGCCTCTCTTTCAGCAAGTGTTTCTACTGTAACCTTGGGTGAGTGAAATCAATAAAAAAATTTGCTTAATGATATAAAATCAGTTAGGTGACAATCTGAGGAATCCATATCCAGGCTAATCTAAGAGACATTTTCTCATTCTGTAATATAGGTCTGTAAATGTAGGCACTTGAGAGGTGTTTGGTAATAAGTGAATATATCTGGTAGATATGTAAATATTTTGTTTATGTGGTGCTTTTTTTTAAGTATTGGTTTAGTGTCAATGATCTGAGCCAATGGACCTTTGCAAGCCTTCTGTGACTGTTGAGATAGATGCTGTTAATACCCTTCCTGAAATTGTTGCTAAAACTTGACTGCAGAAAAGGAATTCCAGATGGCTGACACTTTGGGAAAAGAAAAAGACTCAATATGATGATTAGTGTGGACCTTTACTGGACATAAGACAGACAATGAAAAAAGAAAGTGAGTTTAGGTTGTACAAACCAGCTTGCTCTGAGGAGCAGACGTAATTTTCTATAGTTCCAGGTCCACCCATTCTTTGTGAGTACAATTGAGTTGACAGAAACTGTATAGAAGCCTTTTCTAGGGATTGTCTGTAATTCAAAGTTGCAGTTTTGTTGAGCTGTGTCTTGCTGATTCCGCTTGAGACTTTGCATTAAAGGTATTTGTCTATCAAGTGGTTGGTGAGTAAGTGGAGACCTGGGGTTAAGGGGATCCTTTAGCCTCGTTGAGTACATGACAACCTCTAGTGTTGGTTCCATGATAAAATGTACCAAGTACACACCATACAGTGTGGTCTTTCAGAAAAATGCATCCAGTAAAAGTGGTATGATGTTAGGAAGGGAATCTGACTAGAAATCAAGCCAAAAATGAAATGTATAAGTGAGATGTGGTAATCTGGCCTGTCTAGAAGAGCAGTATTTCTAAATAAGAACTGACTTGAATTATGATGCTCTATCCAACATTTGTCAGCTTGTAAAGACTACATAAAAGGATGAGGATGATGATGATGATGATTAATGCTTGGGAGAAGGTCTGGCTGGTGCTCTTGTTCATCCTCTTGCACACAACACATATTTACTCTCCCGTTCCAGCATCTCTGTAATCTCTCCTGACCTACCTTTCATTCTGCCATCATTGATGGTAGCTGCTCTGAAGTTGAAAACAAGGTTTATTGAAAGATGGTTTCTCTGCTTGCTATCTTCTGTACTTGAAATAAAGAAAGCTTATGCAATCACTTTGCTACAACTGAAAAGTGTTCACAAATAGATGTTTTTGTTTTCTGGTAGATCTCCCACACCTCAACATAATTACTATGAGCAATCATCATCATTATTGAACATGGTATGTGGTGTCCTAATTGCCAGGTATATGGTGTTATGAAGAGCAGACTGCTGTTGGCACCAACATGTATACAAATATTGACCTTAATATGTTGTGACATATATATATATATATATATATATATATATATATATATATATATATATTGTGTGTGTAAGTGAAGTTGATACATCAGCATATAATATATATTATGATTATACAGAAGTGTGGAACAGTTGTAAGTTGTACATTGAGATAGGGGTTTCTAATGGAATTTCCAGTGTGAGGTTGAGGAGATGACAGTATTTTCCAAAGGAGTGCATCATGAAAGGCTTATGGAGAAGAGAAGCATGTCATGTTCAACTTACTGACTCCAGATGGATTTTCTACAGAAGTAGAAATTTAGTAAACAAATGTTGGAGAAGATGTATGTTAAATAGAATGGGTATAGAGAGAGGAGGAGGAGGAGGGTGAAAGTATTGTTGGGATCTTTGGATTAATAGAGATATTTAAAAGGTTGAAGGCAGAGAAATTCTTGAAGAAATCTAGATGGTTTTTCTTAAGGCAGAAATTAAATATGTACAATATGAATAGTCGTTAATGAATAAAAATTTATGAGTAGATAGGCGCAGGAGTGGCTGTGTGGTAAGTAGCTTGCTTACCAACCACATGGTTCCGGGTTCAGTCCCACTGCATGGCACCTTGGGCAAGTGTCTTCTACTATAGCCTCGAGCCGACCAAAGCCTTGTGAGTGGATTTCGTAGACGGAAACTGAAAGAAGCCCGTCGTATATATGTATGTGTTTGTGTGTCTGTGTTTGTCCCCCCAACATCGCTTGACAACCGATGTGGGTGTGTTTACGTCCCCGTAACTTAGCGGTTTGGCAAAAGAGACCGATAGAATAAGTACTAGGCTTCCAAAGAATAAGTCCTGGGGTTGATTTGCTCGACTAAAGGCGGTGCTCCAGCATGGCCGCAGTCAAATGACTGAAACAAGTAAAAGAGTAGAGTAAAAGAGAGATATATGTTAAATAGAAATGTTAAATTCTTTTTTAATGATGACTGGAAAGCAGACAGAATCATAACCAAGGCAAGAAGAGGTTTCCTTATAATACAAGTTATGACAAATTAATTTTATATAATATGCACAGTCATTCATTAGCACAAGTTCTCAGATAAACCAAAGAAAATTTGGTAGACGAAAGTTATGAGAAGATATATTACATATCCAAGGAGACACAGAGAGAGTGAAATACTAAGAGAAATTTTAGCCATGATGAATGACAGAGAAACTCTTAATGGCTAGAAGACATTTTTGTTTTTGTGAGACTGAAATTAAATCTAAATAATAATAGTTTATCTGTTTGTATTTGAAGAACTTGGGAAGATATCTTGCTTGGAAATAGCTGAGAGTTGGTGACAAGGAATGTCATCCAACCCCTGCAAATATGGAAAAGTAGACATTAAAATGATGTTATTTATGTGTGTGTGTGTGTGTGTGTATAACAATTACTATATTTGGCATATATAATGCACCTTTTTCCACCTTTTTCCCTAAAAAATGGCTAAAGAAAAATTGCCCCAGGACAAGTTAGACTTGGATTGCTTTAAATATTACATATTTAAATGCATTAAAAACAGTTTTTCATGGATATACTCTGCTAAAATTAGATTACATCTGTATGTCCATGTATTTTATGTCATTAGATACAATACATCATGAAAGCCAGAGATTCACAGGTGCTTCCTCATCTCTCTGATCCCAGACCAATATACTATCTGTATTCATGTCTTATAGACCCAGTACAAACAAATGTCTCTTACCTGGGTATAATAAGTTCTGTAAGTTTCTTGTTATTGCTCTTTAGGTGTTAATCTTTACTCAGTTTAGATAAGACTTTTACTAGCATTTGACAGCTCACCTTTACAATTGTGCTTGAACTTTTTCCTGTCCAACAGAATACTATCAGCCCTTTTGTGTTTGCACCTGGTTGCTGTTTTTATTGGAATGTTCAACCAGTATTCCTTATTTTTTTAAATGAATGGAGACATTTAGGTTCTGGTGTACTTTTGGTATGAACTTCAGTACAAATCTTGCAGATATTACTAAAAATGGTTTTAGCAACAGTGCTTTGTCTCATAAGTAACTTATGGGCATTTTGGGACAGTTACTAGAAATGTGGCTGATATCTATTACATTGGTTCAATTAACATTCATTTGGTATCACAAAGCGGATGCTTAGAAGTGTCCTTATCTTTCTTATTGATGAAGTATTTAGTAGCTATTTCCTGTTCTTGAACAAGAAACACTCAGCTTTCTAAGTTAGCTGTGATACATCTACCACAGGTCTAGGAGAGGCTACTCTTCATGTCAGTATTTTTTGTTGTGAGTGTATATGCATGTATGTATCTGTTACCTTTGGACTAGACCTATGTGCCATGAGTATTGCAGGAAGGCTGCAGGAATGTTAGTATGAGGTAGTTGAAGCTTCAAAGTGAGAGTAGAGAATGATGTTAAAGTAAATAGAGAAACTCCAAGATTTGAGGAGGAGTGGTGAAAGGAGGTGCAGAAACAGTTGCTCTAAACAGTCATTTGACCGACAAGCCTTGTACATGTCTCTGTGTGAACAGTGATGCACATATATATGCATACACACGTTTTTATACATAGGATGTTCACATATATAGGTATGCATATAAATCGATACTTATTCACATGCATACGTTTGCACACACGGACACAGAGTAAATACAGTGTGTCTAAGAAACTACTTTATCATTCTGGTTCTTTATATTTTGAGTTCTTGAGCATGAGTGGTAACTTGCCCCAGACGTGGGTCAAGTAACGACATCTGATCCACAGTTTGTTCTCCTGCCCTTCCCTTTGTCTCACACACACACACACACACACACACACACATGCATGCATGTACTGAAATACCTTGTGCTGACTGGAGTGAAAGCCCAGAGGATTAATGTCACAGTAACTCAACAGTTGCATTATGATGAAATTGTGTCTGCAGCATCTGTTTTCAATTCCACAGAAACTGTGATCTGCCTTGGTGAATTTTGGAGTTAGTAGCCCTTGTAACACACACACACACGTGTGTGTGTGTGTGTGAATTTCTAGGCTTTAAGTATCAGTGATTATGATGATCTACAAACCGGTTTTTTTTTTTTTTTTTTTTTTTTTTTTTTTTCAAAATTTTGATTTCTCTTTCCATTCTGTCCTTACTCCTCTGTTGGAGAGAAAACAGCTGGCTATAACATTTTTATTTTAAAATTGCTTTTCTTAAAAATTCTTTTCAGAATTCAGTTTTAAGCATTGAAGCTTATGATTCTTAAAAAATAGGTCACACATTAAGGTCAGGGAGATTATGAATTAGTATTTGAGGGCAAGGTTAAGCTTTAGAGTTTAGGATTAAACAGAGAAGGAACAAGATTCAAAACAGTCATTTGATGAATTTTTCTTTTGCTTTTTGTGAAAAGGTAATCTGCTGTTCAAACAGACATCCAAAGATACTTTCTAAAATATAAAAAATGTAGTCTGATGTTCTGCTTCCGTGTTGAACCTTGGGCAAGTTTTGTCTACTATATTCCCGGATCAATCAAAGCTTTGTGAGGGGATATGGTAGAAGCCCATCATGTGTGTGCATGTGTATATGTGTGTCTTTGTGTTGTGTTTGACCCCACCACAGCAGCAAAAGAGACCAATAGAATAAGTATCAGACTTAAAAAGTAAATCCTGGATGGGGTGGAAGGGTTCAGTTGAATGGCTGAAACAAGTAAAAGTTGCATGTGTATGTGTGTAAATATATAAATATATATATATATCATCATCATCATCATCGTTTAACGTCCGCTTTCCATGCTAGCATGGGTTGGACGATTTGACTGAGGACTGGTGCAACCGGATGGCTACACCAGGCTCCAATCTAATTTGGCAGAGTTTCTACAGCTGGATGCCCTTCCTAACGCCAACCACTCAGAGAGTGTAGTGGGTGCTTTTACGTGTCACCCGCACGAAAACGGCCACGCTCGAAATGGTGTCTTTTATGTGCCACCCGCACAAGAGCCAGTCCAGGGGCACTGGCAACGATCTCGCTCGAAAACCCTACAAGGCCAGTCAGGCGGTACTGGCAACGGTCACGCTCAGGATGGTACATCTTATGTGCCACCCGCACAAGAGCCAGTCCAGGGGCACTGGCAATGATCTCACTTGGCTTGCCGGGTCTTCTCATGCACAGCACATTTCCAAAGGTCTCGGTCAGTAGTCATCGCCTCGGTGAGGCCCAATGTTCGAAGGTCTTGCCTCACCACCTCAGCCCAGGTCTTCCTGGGCCTACCTCTTCCACGGGTTCCCTCAACTGTTAGGGAGTGGCACTTTTTCACGCAGCTATCCTCATTCATTCTCACCACATGTCCAAACCAGCGCAATCGTCTCTCTTGCACACCACTACTGACGCTTCTTATGTTCAGCTTTTCTCTCAAGATACTTACACTCTGACGGGTATGCACATTTACATTACACATCCAGCGGAGCATACTGGCTTCATTCCTTGCGAGCTTACGCATGTCCTCAGCAGTCACAGCCCATGTTTCACTGCCATGTAGCATGGCTGTTCGTACACATGCGTCATACAGTCTGCCTTTTACTCTGAGTGAGAGTCCCTTTGTCGCCAGCAGAGGTAAGAGCTCTCTAAACTTGGCCCAGGCTATTCTTATTCTAGCAGTTACACTTTCAGCGCACCCACCCCCACTACTAACTTGGTCACCCAGATAGCGGAAGCTATCAACTACCTCGAGTTTTTCTCCCTGGAATGAGATAGAAGTTGTTTCCTGTTTGTTTACAGTGTTTATATATATATATATATATATATATATACTTGTGTATATAAAAACGACCAGTAACTGGTTTGTCAATATGCTAGAAAAAGATCACTTAAAAAATTCTCAAAGAAATAAACAAATACAATAATCCTATTAGGATCTCGGAAAATTTTTTCTGAACCTTCTGATTCTTTTAATGTGCTAGTTTCCTGGTATTAAATTGATATTAATTAATATCGAATTTTTACCCTATTATGTTAATTATATATATATATATATATATATATATATATACAAAATAATATTTTTATGGAAGCAACACAGGCGAAGTCGAAAAGAACATAATTAAAATACACATTTGAAACTTATATAAATACATATATTTTCTATAAAATGGAAATAAAATTTCAGAATACATAAATATATATAAATAGACAAATATCGATGCAATACATAAAACACGATTGATTTTAGGAAAAAAATTTTTTGTAAGTACATTTAAAATTATAATACTTTAGTATGATGAAATTAGAAATTTTTTTGAGAGACTTATTAAAAACAACAGAAGAAAAACTATGTTTGTTCTCCATCCTTTTGAGAATCAATAAAATAAGTAACTGTCGATGGTATTGACCTCTCCTCTAAAAGTTGCTGGCTTTGTGCCAAAATTAGAATTATTAGTCAGCTACTTTAATTGTTGATCAGTTGATCTGTTTGGTGGAGTATTAACAAGATTTGTGAGCATGCCATTTTAATGAATTTTGACTAGGGTTGTTTTTGCTTAAATTTTCTGAATATTATTATAAGAAAGTTTGATTAAATTATGAAGAACAAATAGGAAAAAAGGAAAACAGACAGCAGTAAAAATTATGATGAAATAACAATATATAATTTTCAAATATAAAAATATTAAAATCTTAAGTTCAGTTTTCCACTTCTGACATCAATTTTGTTGTAAGAATAAAAATGAAATTTTATAAAACTTTCACATGGTCAATTGATATACTATTGTGTTGAAGTTTTCTCATATCTGTAATGCTTTTAGAAACTAGTTATTCTCTCTTGAAATCTATGTCCAGTCCCCAGTCAAAAAGAAACAGGATGTATAATGTTTATTCTAGAAAATGGATGATGTGTAGTGTTTATTCCAGCGATTGTGTGAGCTGCATTAGCAGTTTTTGTTTTCTTCCAAATTGAGCAGACTTATAATCAAAAGTATTCCTACTGCAGATATCTTATCATTTGTTTTTTAGCATAGTGTACCTCATACTACAATAGTCAGTGTGTCTTTGTCTTAACCCTTTAGCATTCAGATTACTGTATGCTTATTTATTCACATTCTTTTGAATTAATCTTCCATTATCTTGTAGCTTCATGATTTCAAATGATGTGCTTGTTTGCTTTTAAAATAATACTGTAGAGTAGGTGTGGGAGGTCAAATCTGGCTGGTTTGAACTTAAAACAGGTAGAATATTCTAGCTGGATATTGCCAGTTTAAATGCTAAAAGGTTGATGATTAGATTAGATTTGTAGGGGATTTGGCTTCTACTTCTTGAAGGTTGTATGATTGTATGGTGTTGAATTTCTTTGGCCATGTGAACTGGATTGAAATATAATAATAGTGTTAACTAAAGTAAATGGGTAAAGGGATAGAACACAACCAAGGAAAAAATTAGATGAAAACAACAAATGGAAAACTAGAAAAAACGTAACGAAAAATTAGAAAAAAACACAATACACTGAAAATTTGCCCATTCTAATGCCATCCACTTTACAATGTGTACTGGGTGCTTTTTATGTGGTACTTGCACAAGTGCTTAACTCATCATCATCATCATCATCATCGTTTAACGTCCGCTTTCCATGCTAGCATGGGTTGGACGATTTGACTGAGGACTGGTGAAACCGGATGGCAACACCAGGCTCCAGTCCGATTTGGCAGAGTTTCTACAGCTGGATGCCCTTCCTAACGCCAACCACTCAGAGAGTGTAGTGGGTGCTTTTACGTGTCACCCGCACGAAAACGGCCACGCTCGAAATGGTGTCTTTTATGTGCCACCCGCACAAGCCAGTCCAGGGGCACTGGCAACGATCTCGCTCGAAAATCCTACAGGAGCCAGTCAGGCGGTACTGGCAACGGCCACGCTCAAAATGGTGCATCTCATGTGCCACCCGCACAAGAACCAGTCCAGGGGCACTGGCAACGATCTTACTTGGCTTGCCGGGTCTTCTCACGCACAGCCCATTTCCAAAGGTCTCGGTCCGTAGTCATCGCCTCGGTGAGGCCCAATGTACGAAGGTCTTGCCTCACCACCTCAGCCCAGGTCTTCCTGGGCCTACCTCTTCCACGGGTTCCCTCAACTGTTAGGGTGTGGCACTTTTTCACGCAGCTATCCTCCTCCATTCTCACCACATGTCCATACCAGCGCAATCGTCTCTCTTGCACGCCACAACTGATGCTTCTAATGTTCAGCTTTTCTCTCAAGATACTTACACTCTGACGGGTATTCACATTGACATTACACATCCAACGGAGCATACTGGCTTCATTCCTTGCGAGCTTACGTATGTCCTCAGCAGTTACAGCCCATGTTTCACTGCCATGTAGCATGGTTGTTCGTACGCATGCGTCATACAGTCTGCCTTTTACTCTGAGTGAGAGTCCCTTTGTCGCCAGCAGGGGTAAGAGCTCTCTAAACTTTGCCCAGGCTATTCTTATTCTAGCAGCTACACTTTCAGCGCACCCACCCCCACTACTAACTTGGTCGCCCAGATAGCGGAAGCTATCGACTACCTCTAGTTTTTCACCCTGGAATGAGATAGAAGTTGTTTCCTGTTTGTTTGCAGTCTTTATTGCACCTGAACATCTGCCACAAACAAAAACTAACTTGCTAGTTAACCTGCCTTTGATGTTGCTGCACCTCTTATGTGTCCATAGCTTGCACCGGGTACATCTTATAGAGTTACTACCTACTCCTTTTCTACATACTGAGCAGGGCCATCTACCTGAAGGGGTTTGTGTTTTATCTACCTTCCTACTTATTAGGATTTTGGTTTTAGCTAGGTTGACTCTAAGGCCCTTCAATTCTAGACCTTGCTTCCACACCTGAAACTTCTCCTCTAGTTCTGATAGTGACTCCGCAATTAGGGCAAGGTCATCAGCATAGAGGAGCTCCCAGGGGCAACCTGTCTTGAACTCCTCTGTGATTGCCTGGAGGACTATGGTAAATAATAGGGGGCTGAGGACGGAACCTTGGTGGACCCCTACCTCTACCCGGAATTCATTGCTGTACTCATTTCCAACCCTCACCTTACTGGCAGCATCTCTGTACATGGCTCGCACAGCTCTCACTAACCATTCTTCTATCCCAAGTTTCCTCATTGACCACCAGATAAGGGATCGGGGGACCCTGTCAAAGGCTTTCTCCATGTCAACGAAAGCCAGGTACAGAGGTTTATCCTTAGCTAGGTATTTCTCCTGCAACTGTCTCACTAGAAATAAGGCATCAGTAGTGCTTTTACCTGGCACGAACCCAAACTGCATCTCATCTAAATTGATTCGCTCCCTAATTAGTTGGGCTATGACCCTCTCTGTAACTTTCATAACCTGATCTAACAGCTTGATGCCTCTGTAATTATTTGTATCTAAAGCGTCCCCTTTACCTTTGTAGCAGTTGACTATGATGCTGCTACACCAGTCATAGGGTATGACTCCTTCGTGTATCACCTGGTTCGTAATACGGGTGACTAGGCTATAGCCAACACTGCCAGATATTTTGAGCATCTCTGCAGTGATTCCTGATGGGCCGGGGGCTTTCCCGGTCTTCATACTCTTAATTGCTTTATCTACCCTGGTACTATCAACTCGGATAGCTGGTCCCTCTATTGGGTCGACATAAGGCAGGCTCTCTTTCTCCCATTCATTCTCTTTATTAAGCAATCTATCGTAGTGGCATCTCCAGACCTCTTTCTTTGCATCCTCATTTAATGCAAGCGTACCATCATCCATGCGAACACATTTCTCTCCTACAACATCACTATTCTCTCTCCAACACTGTCTTGCAACACGAAATACCTCGAGTCTTTGGTCCTCACGGCGCAGAACATTGGCAAATCTTTCCTTATCTGCTTCCCCTCTGGCTAAATAAACCTGTCGCCTAGCCTCCCTTCTGGCACATTGGTACAATTCCCTGCTACCACCGTTCTTCCAGTCCTTCCAAGCCTGTTTCTTTTGTCTAATAGCCCTGTCTACCTCCTTGTTCCACCACCACGTTACTCTGGGTTGGGAGGGGACCTTACACCACCCACAAATCTGGTCGGTGGCTTTCAACAGGTTGTCCCGCAGAAATCTCCAATTGTCTTCCACGTTGTATGATGCTATATCCCCTTCTATTTCGTTAAATGCTTCAAGTAACTTGTCTCTAAGTCTCTGTCCGTTTGCAGGGTCTTTAAGCTTCCACACCCTTCTTCTCCAAGCCTGTCTAATTCTGGGCTAACTGTTTAATATATTAAAAATATTTTTCTTGAAAATTCCAAGAGGAAAAACTCATTTTACTGGTAATGATGTAAATGACAAACATTGTGGATAAACAAATAGTTTTAAAGTTATTTATTTATTTATTTTTTCAGTTTCCAGTATGTTCTTGGAGCTGCAACCTCACCTGCTGTTAAAAGAAACGAGGAAACCCTTACTTATTTGAATCAAGGTAAATATAAAGAAGAATATTTACATCATCATTGATAACAAGAACAAAAGAAAATTATAGTTTGGAATTTTCTTAACAATTCCAATTGTACTTTATGGGTGAAAATTATGGATGTTGGATGCTGAATGTGAGAAAGAGATCATGAAATGTCATAGAAAGGTATTTTGTTTTCCATATACAGAACAAACTAGCAAGCATTAGGAAAGAAGCTATTTGGACAGTTGCAAACTACTACACACTTCTCTTAATTGTCAGAAGGTAGAATATGGGGTGCTTCATCATGTAATCCAATATCATGATACTGTATGTCTGTCTATCAAATATGGTAAAAAGGAGTACAGAATGACCTTGATAAGTTATGGATTTTGAATAATTGATATTTTTTAGTATCTCCTAGGAAACACAGCTATGTAGGTTGTAGTGATTAAGATTTTTAGGGTCAAGTGACATACTAAGCAGACTAGTTTAGTGGAATTGCAGCCATGAAAGATGGGTGGGGTTGATAAACTATCAACACTATTATTATATTTCAATTGATAGCAAGCTCAAAAGTTGTTGTTGTCATTCAGGTCCAAGTCAACTCTGATCAAGAAAACTGGTGGCCAAAAGTATTGAAACTGTAACCATCCGTCTCTTTCTGAATGCTGTATGGCTCTATATTGCCTCAGTCATTTTCTACTATTTCTTCTTTGCAAGCTAAGCCAGCTATGCAAGATCTATTTCTAGCTGATCTAACACCATTTACTACTCATAACATTAGATGTATATGTAGAATTAATGAGACTGGGAAGTTCCAACCTGATTGGAGTTGGAAGCTACCAGTCTGATTTACCCTGTATACATACCAAATGAGGCTTTTTGATTGAGCCTTTGTACCCAAAGGATGGTTTGGCAGGAGCTGGCCAGGCAGAAACCTGCACCAGACTTCTGTGACTGTTTTGGCAAGGTTTTTACAGCTGGATGCCCTTCCAAATGCCAACCACTTTACAGTGTGGACTGGATGCTTTTAAGTGACGCACTGTAAAATGTTTAATTGATTAAAATATAATATTGATATATAATGTTTCCTGACTACTAGGGAGTAGTTCATTGGTTAGTAAGATTATGTGGTTGCAGTTGTTTAGCACCAAGCAGACCTACAAATCAGAAACATTCCAGCCATGACCCTCCAAGATGTTCTTCATTTTTTTTTTTTATCCAAGGTGTTCTTCATTTTTTTTAAAACAGGAGAATGTGACTTGAGGGAGATGAAAGAGTCTTGGATATTTATAACAGACCAAACAACCATATTGAGGTCCCTTTTTACTGGTTTTATTTATATCATGTTCTTCGACAAAGCATATTTTGAGAATTTCATCATCTTGCAATGACAAATTTGATTATTTATCTACTTTCAGAACATAGGTCTTTAGCATATTTTGTTTCATCATCATCATCATTTAACGTCCCTGTTCCCTGCTAGCATGGGTGGGACGATGCTTGTATTTCTATTTCTAGATTGGTAGTAATTTGTATAGATTAAAATGACTCAAAATCATGCCATGTTGGCCTATAGCATATTAATGTTTACAGCTGGCCATTAGCCCACAAGCAATTTGCCTGACCTTTGCCTTCTTGTTTCCAGTTTTGCAGGTTTCCACTAACAAACAACCTGCTTATAAATATGTTGTGCTAGTTTACATGTTTACCAGTCAAAAAACCATTTAGCTTCACCTGATATACATTACATTAGTTTTACCCTTTTTATACAAACCCAACTGAGACCACCCATGGTTACATTTTTATTTCATACACATAATTTTGTATTTCATACACATAATTTTGTATTTCACATTTTACTTGTACTTAACTGTAACTAAAGTAATTTTGAGATTAATTCCATAATAAGTTTATGGAAGAACTTTCTCCTGTGCATGATGAAACACCAGTTCAATATATCGATAAATAAACCATTTTATGAAATCAGTATGAAATCTTGATAATATTTTAAATATAAAGAAATGCATGTATTTAATTAGAAATATAGCAATGAACTGAAAAGATGATATACTCATTTCTTGAGAAATCAAAAATGAAAGTAGACCAAAGTACTTCATCATCATCATCATCATCATCATCGTTTAACGTCCGCTTTCCATGCTAGCATGGGTTGGACGATTTGACTGAGGACTGGTGAAACCGGATGGCAACACCAGGCTCCAGTCTGATTTGGCAGAGTTTCTACAGCTGGATGCCCTTCCTAACGCCAACCACTCAGAGAGTGTAGTGGGTGCTTTTACGTGTCACACGCACGAAAACGGCCACGCTCGAAATGGTGTCTTTTATGTGCCACCCGCACAAGCCAGTCCAGGGGCACTGGCAACGATCTCGCTCGAAAATCCTACAGGAGCCAGTCAGGCGGTACTGGCAACGGCCACGCTCAAAATGGTGCATCTCATGTGCCACCCGCACAAGAACCAGTCCAGGGGCACTGGCAACGATCTTACTTGGCTTGCCGGGTCTTCTCACGCACAGCCCATTTCCAAAGGTCTCGGTCCGTAGTCATCGCCTCGGTGAGGCCCAATGTACGAAGGTCTTGCCTCACCACCTCAGCCCAGGTCTTCCTGGGCCTACCTCTTCCACGGGTTCCCTCAACTGTTAGGGTGTGGCACTTTTTCACGCAGCTATCCTCCTCCATTCTCACCACATGTCCATACCAGCGCAATCGTCTCTCTTGCACGCCACAACTGATGCTTCTAATGTTCAGCTTTTCTCTCAAGATACTTACACTCTGACGGGTATTCACATTGACATTACACATCCAACGGAGCATACTGGCTTCATTCCTTGCGAGCTTACGTATGTCCTCAGCAGTTACAGCCCATGTTTCACTGCCATGTAGCATGGTTGTTCGTACGCATGCGTCATACAGTCTGCCTTTTACTCTGAGTGAGAGTCCCTTTGTCGCCAGCAGGGGTAAGAGCTCTCTAAACTTTGCCCAGGCTATTCTTATTCTAGCAGCTACACTTTCAGTGCACCCACCCCCACTACTAACTTGGTCGCCCAGATAGCGGAAGCTATCGACTACCTCTAGTTTTTCACCCTGGAATGAGATAGAAGTTGTTTCCTGTTTGTTTGCAGTCTTTATTGCACCTGAACATCTGCCACAAACAAAAACTAACTTGCTAGTTAACCTGCCTTTGATGTTGCTGCACCTCTTATGTGTCCATAGCTTGCACCGGGTACATCTTATAGAGTTACTACCTACTCCTTTTCTACATACTGAGCAGGGCCATCTACCTGAAGGGGTTTGTGTTTTATCTACCTTCCTACTTATTAGGATTTTGGTTTTAGCTAGGTTGACTCTAAGGCCCTTCAATTCTAGACCTTGCTTCCACACCTGAAACTTCTCCTCTAGTTCTGATAGTGACTCCGCAATTAGGGCAAGGTCATCAGCATAGAGGAGCTCCCAGGGGCAACCTGTCTTGAACTCCTCTGTGATTGCCTGGAGGACTATGGTAAATAATAGGGGGCTGAGGACGGAACCTTGGTGGACCCCTACCTCTACCCGGAATTCATTGCTGTACTCATTTCCAACCCTCACCTTACTGGCCGCATCTCTGTACATGGCTCGCACAGCTCTCACTAGCCATTCTTCTATCCTAAGTTTCCTCATTGACCACCAGATAAGGGATCGGGGGACCCTGTCAAAAGCTTTCTCCATGTCAACGAAAGCCAGGTACAGAGGTTTATCCTTGGCTAGGTATTTCTCTTGCAACTGTCTCACTAGAAATAAGGCATCAGTAGTGCTTTTACCTGGCACGAACCCAAACTGCATCTCATCTAAATTGATTCGCTCCCTAATTAGTTGGGCTATGACCCTCTCTGTAACTTTCATAACCTGATCTAACAGCTTGATGCCTCTGTAATTATTTGTATCTAAAGTGTCCCCTTTACCTTTGTAGCAGTTGACTATGATGCTGCTACACCAGTCATAGGGTATGACTCCTTCGTGTATCACCTGGTTCGTAATACGGGTGACTAGGCTATAGCCAACACTGCCAGATATTTTGAGCATCTCTGCAGTGATTCCTGATGGGCCGGGGGCTTTCCCGGTCTTCATACTCTTAATTGCTTTATCTACCCTGGTACTATCAACTCGGATAGCTGGTCCCTCTATTGGGTCGACATAAGGCAGGCTCTCTTTCTCCCATTCATTCTCTTTATTAAGCAATCTATCGTAGTGGCATCTCCAGACCTCTTTCTTTGCATCCTCATTTAATGCAAGCGTACCATCATCCATGCGAACACATTTCTCTCCTACAACATCACTATTCTCTCTCCTACACTGTCTTGCAACCCGAAATACCTCGAGTCTTTGGTCCTCACGGCGCAGAACATTGGCAAATCTTTCCTTATCTGCTTCCCCTCTGGCTAAATAAACCTGTCGCCTAGCCTCCCTTCTGGCACATTGGTACAATTCCCTGCTACCACCGTTCTTCCAGTCCTTCCAAGCTTGTTTCTTTTGTCTAATAGCCCTGTCTACCTCCTTGTTCCACCACCACGTTACTCTGGGTTGGGAGGGGACCTTACACCACCCACAAATCTGGTCGGTGGCTTTCAACAGGTTGTCCCGCAGAAATCTCCAATTGTCTTCCACGTTGTATGATGCTATATCCCCTTCTATTTCGTTAAATGCTTCAAGTAACTTGTCTCTAAGTCTCTGTCCGTTTGCAGGGTCTTTAAGCTTCCACACCCTTCTTCTCCAAGCCTGTCTAATTCTGGGCACCCATTTTGCCTTGATCCCAAAGTCGCTAACTACTAATCTATGTTGTGGGGTACATTCTTCGCCAGGGTAGGTTTTGGCATTTATAAGCCGCCCTCTTTCCCTATTTCTGGCGAGGATGTAGTCGATTTGGCTAGAGTGTCTGCCGGAGCGGTAGGTGACTAGGTGACTGGCAGGTTTCCTGAAGTTGGTATTGCAGACCATAAGATTGGTTGCATCACAGAACTCCAGCAGTCTGGTTCCCTCCTCGTTGCGGGAACCGAAGCCATAGCCTCCATGTATGCCATGGAAGCCCCCAGCACGACGTCCGACATGACCGTTGAAGTCTCCAGCCACAAAGAGAAGGTCCCTGTCACTCGTCGACGAGGTAGTTTGCAAGAGGGTGTCATAGAATTGGTCTTTCAGACCATCTGGTAGCCCAGGTTGAGGTGCATAGGCTGAGATGACAGTAGCTAATCTATGATGAAGCACTAGTCTGATCTTAAGTACTCTGTCACTTACTCTAACGACCTCGATTACCTTATCCACCCATTTCTCCGCTAGAAGTATTCCTATGCCCCCGACCCCGTCAGTGTTCCCTGCCCAGAAAATCTTGTACCTGTGTTCTTTGCCTGTGAGGAACCTTGCAGAACCTCCTCTCCATCTTACTTCCTGGATGCAGCACATATCTACGCATCTCCGTTCAAGCATCTCAACAATTTCACCAGATCTACCTTTCAGCGTGCCGACGTTGAGAGTGCCAATCCTAACAGTATGGGTGTTGGGGGTGTGGGCCTGTAGCCTGGGAAGAGGAAAAGCAGTGTCGTGTACCTGAAAAGAAAACTTGCAATTGGAAGAATTCATAAGCAAAACATTACCTACAACCTGCAAACATTTCTCAACCTTAATGCGCTACCCAAAGGTAGGGGAGAGGATGGCCAAGGCCACTAGATGGGTTCCGGGAGACAGCCGAGGTTGACAGGATGACAAAGGGATGAACTTCCGGTGGAGGGGGCGGGATGACAGAGGAATGAACTTCCGGTGGAGGGGGTGGGATGACAGAGGAATGAACTTCCGGTGGAGGGGGTGGGATGACAGAGGAATGAACTTCTGGTGGAGGGGTGGGATGACAGAGGAATGAACTTCCGGTGGAGGGGTGGGATGACAGAGGAATGAACTTCCGGTGGAGGGGGTGGGATGACAGAGGAATGTACTTCCGGTGGAGGGGTGGGATGACAGAGGAATGAACTTCCGGTGGAGGGGGTGGGATGACAGAGGAATGGACTTCCGGTGGAGGGGGCGGGATGACAGAGAAATGAACTTCCGGTGGAGGGGGTGGGATGGCAGAGGAATGAACTTCCGGTGGAGGGGGTGGGATGACAGAGGAATGAACTTCCGGTGGAGGGGGTGGGATGACAGAGGAATGAACTTCCGGTGGAGGGGGTGGGAGGGCGGGTTACCGCCAGCGAGTAGAGAGGGCTCTTAATTGTAGATTTTAAATATTTGAGAGACAACAATGCATGATTTAAATAATTTAACTTTTCACTAAAAGAAATATTTGTACAAGAAAAAAGGGTTTGTGCTGTAAATTTAACATCCCTGTTTTTCGTATGCCAATATGGAAAACAGTGGTGATGAAAGAAATGAAGAAAACCAAATACACATTTTTGTAATTGGGGATTGTTGATGTCGATTAGTTCCAAGTCAGCTCTGTTAAGCAGACTTGTGGGTGAAGGCATTTTGGCCATCTTTCTTCTCAGATGTATTTATTTATCTAGGGTCATATTACTCATTGTGTCCTTCCTTTATTATGATTTAAGGGAGATTTAGTTGCTATTTATAGCAGTTCAGGCAACCACATGAAGGTTTTCTCATTGGTTGGATTTGCAAATTGTTGAAATATTTGACACTGAAATAACAATTTTTTTGTAACCCCAAAAGTAGCTCAAAACTCCTAATCTCAAAATATCCTGCAACAAACAAATGTGTGAAGTAAGTCTTAGAGATTAAAAGATTTGAAAGAAATATTTTGATATTTGCTTCTTGTGTTTTTCTAGGTCAGTCATATGAAATTAAATTGAAAAAGCTTGGAGATTTATCAAATTTGAAAGGCAAATATCTCCAGGTATGTATATATAAAGTTTGATATTATTTCTTATGGAATTATACTACCTTGCCTTGTCTTCAATATTTACTCTCACAATTTGGTGTCTGATTTATAATTTTTGTAATAGCCAATTGAGTGAAGTATTGAAATAACAGCTCTCAGGTTGAGAACTCATATTTCACTACAAAAATATATTTGTTTAACCCTGCTCCCCAAGCAGATTTATGATTGAAGGTATTTTAACTGAACATCCCATCTGTTTTTAGGTATTATCTTATATATCCTTTCCTATTTAAGATGCTGTGGTGTGATTTAAAGAAGATTTAGTTGTTACTTCTCGGGAAGATTTATCTGTTATCAGTTTCATATTAAAAAAATAATACCTCTTTCAGATTGAGACATTTGCATACAGGAATATATATCAAGAAACAATGATACTAGGTGTCAATTTTTATTCATTAGTCATGATAAAAACCATGGAAATCTAGTAAGAAGCGCCACAGCCCCCCAGCCCCACACAACCGGGCAATTTAAATGCACTTGCTGATTATGTAATACCTGTACCTACATTAACAATACTACTACCCTCACTGGGCCTTAGAAACAATATCATATTACGCATCTACTCTTGCATATCATATGCAAACTTTGCAGTGTTCTTGATATTGGGGAAATAGGCCAATGCTTTGCTAACCGCATTTGGGAGTGTATTTGAAGCACATTATTATATACGGCCAACCAGTTGTACTTACTTCGACACTATATAGCCCATTCCATCACTCACTTATTAGTATGCAACATTGTCACACACCATATATCCACATTACCAAAGAAATGGTGAGAACATTTCATATTTGAACTTGACACCATATTACCAACAGGTTTAAATGAACATTTATTTTCCCTTCTACTCTTTCACTTCTTAGTTCATTAAACCTTTTCCTATCCTTCAACTCCTCTCCCTCCTCATCATTTTCCCTTCATCTCACTCTCTACATAGCCTGCTTCTCCTCATTCCATTACTTTTTCCTTTTTTATATTGATTCTCCTACCACTTCTTGTTCATGTATGAAACTCGCATAATCCTGCATTACTTCTCAGTTGCAGCCCGTCTTTTTTACTCAGAGGATGTAAAACTCTGCTGGCTATTATTAACTTCTCTCCTTTCAAATTTTCCCAGAAAATGGACACTGTCCAAAACATTGGATTTCCCACTCCTCATGGCAAGTTCATTGTACTCTTTTTATTTATTATATATATATATATGATATGTTGTTGGCACTCCGTCGCTTACGACGTCGAGGGTTCCAGTTGATCTGATCAACGGAACAGCCTGCTCGTGAAATTAATGTACAAGTGGCTGAGCACACCACAGAAACGTGTACCCTTAACGTAGTTCTCAGGGATATTCAGCGTGACACAGTGTGACAGTCTGACCCTTTGAATTACAGGCACAACAGAAACAGGAAGTAAGAGTGAGAGAAAGTTGTGGTGGAAGAGTACAGCAGGGTTCGCCACCATCCCCTGCCGGAGCCTCGTGGAGCTTTAGGTGTTTTCGCTCAATAAACATTCACAACGCCAGGTCTGGGAATCGAAACCGCAATCCTATGACCGCGAGTCCACTGCCCTAACTACTGGGCCATTGCGCCTCCACTTATATATATATATATATATATATATATATATATATATATATATATATATATATATATATATATATATATATATATATATATATATATATATATATATATATATATATATATATATATATATATGAATTGGTTGAGTTATTAAAACATTGGGTAAAACATCTCCTGATGTTTGTTCCATTTCTATATGCTCTGAATTCAAATGTTGCCAGGGTCAACTTGTCTTTTGTTATTTTAAGCTTGATAAAAAAAAGGTACTCCTGGAGCCATGGAACTGTAAGAAAACAATATGACTTGCAGTATTTGTTCCAACTCTTTGCATTCTGAGTTCAAATCTTGCGATGACCTTCTTGAGTGGGAGATGGAATCTGTCACTTACTCTAACACCTCCTTCTTTCACATTGGGTAGCTTTAGCAAACCCACTTACTGTTGCAAACATTTGGACTATATCTCTAGTCTGAAAATAACTTCTCTCTCTTTCCCCAGTTGTGGAGGCCATGTAGATGGTCCTGGGCATTGCCTTTCCTCTTGACTAAAAGATATACACACACACACATTATAGTAGACAACAAACTGGAATTGAAATCTGTTTTCACTTACTTTGACCAGAGAGTCCCCTGCCCTTCAGGTTTCAGTTATGTTGTAGTTATTAATCCAGACTTAATCCAGAGGATAGATCAGTACCCATGATCTTTGTAGAGTTTCCAAGACTTTTAGGATTGATATTACAGATGTTCAGTTTTTCATGTAAGGTTAGCACCTGCATGAAAATCATGTTCCAGTGGTAGGAGGAGGAGGAGATTCACAGGGTTGACTGTTAGGGAAACAAAAATTAAAGCAGTGGTTAAGGTTTTATGCACTATTGAATGCTGTGCTCTCATGTTGATTATACTTTAGATATGTATGGACATGTTTGTGTCATATTTATTCTTAAATCATTAAAAGCCTCTAATTTATTTATGATCTTGTGTATGTTATTTTTGTTATTTGATGTGCATTAACTGTTATCAAAACTTAAGCTATAGTTTATTTATATTTTGTTGTTGTAAACTAAACTGAGTTAATACTACTGAATCCTGTCTAATCACTTGCTTTATGAGCCAGTATTGTGTGTGAAGATACTTAGACTTTTTATTATATTTGTTGTTTAGATTTGTTGGCATTGCTTTTAGAGTTGAATAGATGTGGTTGTGTAGATAAGAAATTTGCTTCGTAACCACATGGGTCTGGGTTCAGTCCCACTGTGTGGCATCTTGGGCAAGTCTCTTCTGTTCTAGTCTTGGGCTGACCAAAGCCTTGTAAGTGGATTTGGGAGATGGAAACTGAAAGAAGCGCTTTGTGTCTGTGTTTGTCTCCCACCACTGCTTGACAACTGTTGGTGTGGTGTATTTATATCCCTGTAACTTAGCAGTTCATCAAACGAGTTTGATAGAATAAGTACCAAGCTCTTAAAAAAAAGAATCCTGGAGTTGATTCATTTGACTAAGATTCTTCAAGTCTGAAACAAATGAAATCATTTGTTTCAGCCTTTTTCTAAGCCATCTAAAATTATAATTGCTTTCTTTTTCTAAGCCATTTAAAATTATAATTGCAATTAAGGTGCTGAACTATCAATCCAAAAGTTATGATTTCAAAACTGCATCTTAGTTTTGCATTGGTTTTTTGATTTTGATTGTTTTATTTTTATCTTTTATCAAAGTCTTTGCAATAAGTTTTGTTTCATCACAAGATTAACTAAGTTGACTAAATAGTTCTTTTGTTGAAATATTTTTCCAATAATTGGATGATTTTTTTTTTGGCAGAGCGTTGTAAAAGTCTGCTTCCATGAACGTCGTTTACAGTACATGGAAAAAGAACAATTAGAATTATGGCGCTTAACCCGACCAGGTGAACGTTTATTAGATATTGGTGAGTTCATTTATTACAAATTTTGTACAAATGACTACATTGTCTCTCTCTCTCGCTTGTGTCATGCCATATTCATGCCTTTGACGAATCATGGCTTGTTCCTCCTCCATTTATTTCTATCTCTCACAACATCACACAGGTCTTTCTTGCTCTGTATGTCCAATCTCTTCTTCATCCAGTCAAACATCTTCATTCTCTGTCTTCCTCTCGCTCTCCTTCCCACCATGTAACACTCCATTCTGTCATTCTATCTGAGAAAATGACCAACAAATCTTCACTGTCTCTCTCTGATAGTATCCATCAACTGTCTCTTCACTTTCATCTTCTTCAACACTTCCATATTTGTCACATTTTGGAGGAACCATTTGCTAACACACAAAGCTGTGAAAATTCACTTGAAATTTAAATTTATTTCATGAGGTGTCAAAATTTTATTGCACAACTGACATAATGCAACACAGTGTCAGTGATCAAGTAGCAGTTGTATAAGGAAAATTTGAAACACCATGAAATAAATTTTAAGTGAACTCAAGTTTTAAGTTTCATTTAATAGCTCTTCTATGTTATTTTAACTTCAGTTTCTACATACAGTCTTAAACCAAGACTTTTGCTAGAAACATTAGTGTGCCGGGCGAAATGCTTAGCAGTATTTCGTTTGCCATTATGTTCTGAGTTCAAATTCCACCGAGGTCGACTTTGCCTTTCAAACTTTCAGGGTTAATAAATTAAGTACTAGTTACGCATTGGGGTCGATGTAATTGACTTAATCCCTTTGTCTGTCCTTGTTTGTCCTGAACGTTTAGCCCCTTGTGGGCAATAAAGAAATAAGACTTTTGCTAGACAAATACATAAAATTAACTTTTTAATTTTTATTTGTTTCTGATCTTAAAGACATGTAAGTTATTTTGCTATACTGTTATTGTCACAATTATTTGGCAAAGGACATTATTTTACTTCCTTGAGACCTATTGCTTGAAATTACAGTAGTACCTTGGTTTTTGAACAAGGTGCGAATCACCATTTTGGTTGATAGTTCAATTTTTTTATTGTAACCAACTCTAACCCCACCATGCTCCAACAGTTCATTTTCAAATATTTGAATTTGCAGAACTATATCACCCATGCCAACATTAAAAAAAAGAAATGAAAATATGGGACCATATTTTTAAAAATATCTTTTTTCTGTTTTATTTCTAGATATCCCCTTATCATATGGTTTAATAGATGTTCGCTTAGATCCTAATAAGTTAAATGCAGCTGAGTTTATTTGGGATCCTACAAAAGAAACTGGAATATATATCAGAGTTCATTGTATTAGCACAGAATTCACCCCCAAAAAGCATGGTGGTGAAAAGGGGGTTCCATTTCGAATTCAAGTGGAATCTCATACATCAGAGGATGGTGAAAGCAAATTACTTCATACTGCTTCATGTCAAGTTAAAGTGTTTAAGGTAAGAGTTAAATAATTTTCTTAATAGAAATTTTTTTTCTAACCTCGAATACAAACATAACTTATGTTGCTATTTTTGTATGGTTATGATAAGTCTTTTCATATGTAGAAGTTAGTGTTATTCAGAATATCAAGACTTGATACCAGCTAATAGGTTTGTTAGTTTATATACACAATATTGTATTTACTGACTTTATTTATCATCTTCTTCCTCATCATCACTGCATTAGCATCTACTTTTCCATGCTCGCATGGGTATGATGGAATTTGTAAATCCAAGAATTTAAAGTTCTTTAAAGTAAATGTGTAATTTATTGACACATTTGATTAAAATAGTTGTTTTATTATTATTATTATTATTATTATTACTGTAGAACAAGTAGAAAGATAAATTTTATTCAACGCATAGATACTGAACAGTATACATATAAAGGATAAAATCCTTTTCTCTTTTTTAAAAGCAGAAAATTTGTCGGCATTGAACACACATCCCTCCAATATCCAGTTGCAATGCTTTACCATTTAAGCTAAACTGCCTGACCGCCAAATTCTTCTGCAATTTAAGAAGTTATAGAATCATCCAATTACGCTAGATGTCGTATAGGTTACGCCGTATGTAAACAAATAAATTTGTTTTCGAAGCGTTGAAATGTATTGTAGAACAAGTAGAAAGATAAATTTTATTCAACGCATAGATACTCAACAGTATATATATATATAATAATTATTATTACTATTATAGAAAGTGTTGAGCTGGCAGAATCATTAGCACTCTGAGTGAAATGATTAGTGGCATTATATTCTTAATTGAAATTCTACTTAGGTCTACTTTGCTTTTTATCCTTTTGGAGTTGATAAGGTATATACCAGTTGAGTACTGGAGTTGATGTGAT
Organism: Octopus bimaculoides; assembly: GCF_046866305.1. NCBI lineage: Eukaryota > Metazoa > Mollusca > Cephalopoda > Octopoda > Octopodidae > Octopus > Octopus bimaculoides. The sequence goes on along the minus strand of NC_142931.1, from coordinate 24,485,461 downwards.
CAACTTACCCACTTCCCTGAAATTGCTGGCCTTGTGCTAGAATTTGAAATCATTATTATTATTATTATTATTCAGAGGTCAACTTTGCCTTTCATCCTTTTGGGGTTAATAAATTAAGTACCAGTGAAACATTGGGGTCAATGTAATCGACTAGTCCTTGCCCCCAAATTTCAGGCCTTGTGTCTTTAGTAGAGAGGATTATTATTATTATTATTATTATTATTAAGGCAGTGAGCTGGCAGAATCATTAGCATACCGGGTGAAATGCTCAGCGGTATTTCGTCTGTCGCTAACGTTCTGAGTTCAAATTCCGCTGAGGTCAACTTTGCATTTTTATCCTTTCGGGGGTCAATGAAATAAATACCAGTGGAACACTGGGGTTGACATAATCTACAAGCCCCTCCCCCAAATTTCAGGCCTTGTGCCTATAGTAGACAGGATTGTTATTATTATTGTTATTGTTGTTATCTTTAGCCCAAAGGTGCTGACAGAAAACACAAAACAGACCGAGAGAAAATGGAGAAACGATCAGAAGCAGAAAAAGTAAGATTCTTTTGTTATTTTCATTCTTAAACTTTACTAGTTTGCTTTGTATTTACCTTATTTTAATTAATAGTTACTTTAGTAGCAATATGTTTGTGATATAACATTTAAATGTGAGTGAAGTATTTGATTAGTTTTTAGTTTCTTTTAACTTTTGCAAATTTTAAATGTAGATTGTTACTAATAACAATTTTATTTTATTGTGATTCATCATCATCATCATCATCATCCTTTAATGTCCAGTTTTCCATGCTGACATGGGTTGGACAGTCATTTGTGATTCATTTGTGTAAAAAATGGTATAAAGGTTTCATGTGTATATATTAGATATAAATCATATCTTAATGAATATGTGACTGACTTTCTTATAGCCGATGGTATACTACCACCTGTAGAAAGGAATTAACGTGTGTAGATTTTAAGAAGTCTAGTATGACTTCATTAGACTAATATATTAATATGCTAATATGTTTACAGTGGCAAGGTAGTGATCTGGCAGACACGTTAGCATGTCGGGCGAAATACTTTGTGGTATTTTGTCTGTCTTTATGTTCTGAGTTCAAATACAGCTGGGGTCGACTTTGCCTTTCATCCTTTCAGTCGGTAAATTAAGTACCAGTTGCCCACTGGGGTTGATCCAATCGACTGCCACCCCCCACCCCCCCAAAAATTTCAGGCCTTGTGCCTAGAGTAGAAAAGAATATATTTACAGTGGCATTCTTTTAAGTTGTTGGCATTTGGAAGGGCATCCAACCATAGAAACCATGCCACAACAAACAACTGGAGTCTGGACAGCTTCCAGCTGGCCAGATCCATGTTAAACCGTCCACCCCATGCTAGCATGGAAAGTGGACGTTAAACAATGATGATGATGATGATGATGCTTACAATCAATAAAAAGGTAATGAACTGGCAGAATCATTAGCTCACCGGGCAAAATGCTTAGTGACATTTCACCTGAATTTGTGTTCTGAGTTCAGATTCTGCTGAGGTTGATTTTGTCTTTCATCCTTTTGAGGTCAATAAAATACATACCAGTTGAGCGCTAGGTTTGATTTAAGTGACTTATACTCTCCCCTAAATTGCTGGCCTTGTGCCAAAATTTAAGATCAATATATTACAATCATTAAAGCTTTGTTTTTGTTATTCATTAAGTACCAGTAGTTGTTGCAATGTCAAGATTTTATCACATTGTTGTTTAATCCCAGCTAAGGCCTGATTGGTTAGACTTATGATTAAAAGCATTGTAGTTATGATGATATTGTCTCTTTTAGGAATATCTAGACTGACATTATCTAACTTGTCCTTCCCTTTTTAAGTTGGTTGGCTATGATGTTTGCGTGATTTAGCTTTCTATTTCTAGGCAGTTTGGGCAACCACATAAAACTCCACATTTACTTGTGTTCCATTGTGTAATATCTTTTTTAAAATCTCTTTTTAATGTTTGTTTTCCATGCTGGTATGGGTTGGACTGACAAGATCTGGTAAACTGCAGAGCTGTGCTGAGCTTCTGTGTCAGCTTTGGCAAGTTTTCTATAACTTGATGCCCTTCATAATGTTAACCAATTTAGTGTGTACTGGGTACCACTAGCTCTAGAGACATTGCTGAGTAACTTGCAAGATGGAAGAATGGGGATAAAGGGAAAAGAAAGAAAACTCCTGCTACTAAGTGGAGAGGAGTATTTGATAGGAGGAAGTGGTCTTATGCCAGGTTTTGAAAGGTTAAAATATGATATAAGGACCAGCACAGGTGTCTTGCTATAGAGATACATGACCACTTCACATCACTAGGGGTGGATGGGAGTAGTTTGGAAGATGATGGTACTAGAGGGTACTATCTTCTACTAAGGTACCAGAGTAAACTGTCAGTACAAGGTGAGCATAAGAAGGGATCCAGATAATGGATTGGGGGTGGAGAGAAGGTGGGTAGTTGTATGTGAGTGTGAGGGGATATGGAAATCTTTATGGTTTTCTTCAATAGTATTTTCACTTAATTGGCAACTAATATATTTCAAAGTTAATTGTTTCTTTTGATTTGATTGCAGGAAAAATACCAGCCTTCCTATGAATGTACAGTACTCACAGAGGTTAGCATTAAATATTTTTTTTAACCAGTCTCTAAAAATGTCCTTTTTTATAAAATCTACTTTGAATGCAACATAATTCACCTTGACTCTATTTGGGATAAAATTAATTTTTTCTATAAATAAAGTTCTTTTCTTTTAATGTTTACTCCATAATATTTTAATTTAGCAATTATTGAATTGGGTGCATAGCTGTTTGTGTTACAAGCCAATTGTTATGTCTTTAATTAAAAAAAAAAAAAGTTTTCAAGAAAGAAAGGTACTTGGGCATCATTTCTTTATTTAATTTCCGTGCCTGTTTTTGATACCTAATAAGTATAAAATAGATGTTTTTTTTTCCTTGCATATTTGGTTCATAAAAATTCTAGAATTTGTGAAGAAATTTTACATGTAATATTCTTGCTGTCCTATCTTCTTTCTTTGTTATATATTTCAATTTATTCTGATATAATGCAAGACAACTACTTCAAAGGTGTTTAGTAATAGACTTGAAATTATTCCATTATTGGTTTGTATTTTAATACATTTTTGACAGGTTTTGTTTCTAGTGAGGCAACTTTTCTCAAGTTTTTGCCAACACTATTTTGTATTTTTCTGCTGTTGATAAAGTTTAAATTGACAGTTAATCATACAACAGAGACACAGCCCTTTTATTATTCTCATTTCAGTCCAAAATTACAATTGTAAATCCCATGAGTGGCTTGTTTTATTATCAATATATATATATATATATATATATAATGGTTTTTCTGATAATAAATTTTCTCTTCATTGGGTAATGAATGGAATTACTAGAAATTTTATAGCAATGGAAGCTAAAGGCTCCTCTGTAACATTATTAAAATATTCAATAATGACATTGGCATAAAAATATTAGTATACCAAAATGGTTATCCACTTTAGGTTTCTCATTGGAGCCATTCCATTTGCTAATATTCATCTCAGATGAAAGATGGCAAGCTGGCAGAACCATTACCATGCCAGACAAAATCCTTACTGGCATTTCATCTGGTTCTTTATGTTCATATGCTGTTGAGGTTGACTTTGCCTTTCATCCTTTTGGGGTCAATAAAAGAAATACTGGTTGAGCTCTGGGGTTAATATAAACTCCCACCCCCAGTTGTGTGCCTTCTGCCAAAATTAGAATATTCTTGGCAAAAGAATGTGCATCATAAGATACAATATAGAATACTTTATACATCTTGTGTCTATGTAATTAATTATTAATGATAGAATTCATTGAAGCCTGACTATATAATCCTTTAATGATTATCCTATATAATCCTAATGTTTTATAAAGGTTCTTAAAGCCTTTAAAAATAAGATTCTAAGAACTTTATTAACTTAGTTAACAATACATTAAACTTGTATGAATTTGTATAATGTGTAATAGATATGTTTTACATAGTTTCTGTATGGTTGTGTGTCAAACAAAATCTTTTGAGGAAACTTGACTATTTCCTTGGGGTAATCTTATTTCCTTTGAGGAAAACATTACACACACAAACACTCTTTTGTCCTTCCTGCACATACTGCTGTTTTCTTATCTTTTCTTTTTGCTTAATATTAGTAGAATTAGATGAATTTTTTTTCTTTTGGAATATGTATTTTAGCAAGTGAACAGTTTTCCATGTGACTAAAAATAGAACCAATATTGGAGCTAAGTCCACCAAGTCATACAATGAAATTATATTGTAGCTTACAATAAAATATTTTGTATATAAACTTTGTATATAAACTTTGTTTTGTGTTCATAAAATATACATTAAGAATTAATTATAATTTTAATAATTATTACTTCTAAAAACTTTGGTGCTGAGCATTAGTACTGATCTAACTAGTTTATGGTGTATTTGTTTGTGTTTCTGAAAATTGTTGAGGGGGCCTAGGTTGAAATTAGAAGCTCTCAGAATGCCCTCATCATCAGTAGTTTACAGTTTTAATTCAAGAGCAGAATAATGTTATAGTCTTTGAACATGTGGTAAGTGCCTATATCTTCTCAATTCAAAGATGGAGTAATATATATATATCCTTATGGAAGACTGGGATACTGTTTTCTCAGTTGTGCGCCTCTGCCTAAAAGCATCAATCTTTGTGCCATGTCGATTCAAGAAAGATTTTTCTTTTTTAAATATTAATGGTCAAAAAAATCAGTTCAGTTGATTGTTGAAATTGTTAATTTAGTGTCCTTATGTGGTACTATATGGTTCTGAATTAAAACCTTACTGGAACTGACTCTTCCTCTCATCCTTACAAGGTTAATAAGCACTGTTATACAGTAATTATATTGGACTATAATATTTTGGACATGAGCGATTGCAATGACTATACCTAATCCAAGCATGTTTTGTTGTATTTTAGTTGTTTATTGTTCTGTGTTTAAGCACTGTTAGGTTTGACTGGCTTTTGTCTTCCTGGGGTTAATAAGATACATACCAGAAATCTATTGATTTTGATATAAGCACCCATATCACTTCTATATCCCTTACAAAACGGGTTTTTTTCTTTAGGCAGCCTTAGTACTTTTTGTCCTTTCCGTTGTGATATTTTATTTTAATCTTAATACATATTATTAGATTACCTTGAATGTGGAAATACATATTAAAAAGTTAAAATTCATTGATAATTTAATAATATAATTTACATTGCATATTATATAACAAATATTTTGTGTAACATAGAATATAATATATATTTTTATATAATATGTTTAATCCAATATATTTTATATAATATATATTTATATCTATATACACATGCACATACACAGTCTACTTCAAAATATGTTTGTTTGTTTGTTTGCTTTTTTTAAATATGCGTCAAAGTTGAACTTTGGAAATTTCTTGTAGGTCCCCTCTCGGAGGGTTCACGTCAAAAAAGAATATTTGTATACAGATATGAACAGCTCTGAGAATGGGGGGGAGGTAAGCAAATTTTGTAACTCACTATAATATATAATTATTATAATGACCATCAAATTTATTTGAGATATTTCTTTTTGAATGAGTTAGCTTACCTCTGTTTCCTTTCCTTTCATGCATTACACATTCATCAATTGTATTTCCAACCTAACTAGCTGTTTTCCTCTATTTCCCATTATTATATATTGCATATATCAGCCAAGAAGGGTTCATTCAGTTTAAAATCTACTTAGAGAATACTAAAATCCAAATGGGTCTGGCCTCACTTGAGTTTTTTTTTTTTTTTTTTTTTTTTAAATTTTTTTTGCTGTTCCTCTCTCCTTCAACCAACACTTTCCTATTTTGTCACTATTTAAACATGGCTTTGTCATTTGTATTTCATATGATGAATCCTTACATAGCAGATAATGAGCAGTCAGGTTTACAGCCTAATCTCCATTCTTGATTGAAACTAATTCACTCATGTCACTAATGTTTGAGGAAAAAAACAGCTCCTTTATCTCTATATTACTAATCAATAATTAGCAAATATTTATGATTATGGAAAAATAAAATAGTTCCATTTTTTTTTAATACTTGCATTACATAGAATAGTAATTTATAGATATTTGTGATTCAGAAGATTAAAGACCTTACAATTTGCTGTCATCATTTAACTGTCTCACAATGAACTTGATGCAATGTACAACTTTGTGTGGATTATGTTTTCTGACCCATATATAATTTATTCTCACCCATGAAAAACTTTAATTACTATGCATTTTTATAATCTCTAGAAAAATCTGTATGCCAACAAAATTGTACTGATGATATTAGTTTCACGGTCTAATTCTTAATTGAAGTATAGATTTCTCAAAGAATATATTTGCATTATTGTATAAATATAAAAGATCAAAGAAACATATATGGCTTTATTCTGTTTATTAATACATTGTAGATTTATTTTGAAAGCTTTCATTAAAGCATACATCTATATCATTTTGGTTGTTTGTTACATATCATGAAATTCCAATGGAAGCACTATAAAAGCATTCTATTCCTGAGAGGATCTTGCTAGATGTGCAGTTTTTTTTAAATTAAAAAATCAGTGTATTTATAAATAAATAAAATTAATAATGTAGGTTGGATAGGGTATTTGTGTTTCCTGACATTATCTTGGAACATTATTAGAACGATGAAGATTTTGTTGATTTTAATGATATTTTGATAAATGTTTGTCATTTTAGTCATTGAAAGTTGGAAATTGAAGCAAATTATTTTGTTTCTAAGAACAAAACTTTATTTCCAAAATGGTTGAAATTAGTTCCTTTATTTTGCATTGAAGATACCATTTTAGACATGTCTTTTTCTTTTAAAATCTTTAAAATAAATTTCCTGTTAACTCTTCAACTTTATTGTAATCAGTTTACCTTCATTCATTTTAAATGTTTCATAGTTATGTAAATGTTATTAAGTCCACTCCTGGATTATTTTCTTAACATGTTAGCTAGCTGTCCTCTATTGGGATCAAATCTTATATAAAATATCTGGGGCTGGCATTAGCAGTAACATGTCTTTTGTTGGGGCTGGGAGATTGATCAGCATCATCTTTTATTTAAATATTTACTCAAGGCTGATGGATGAAAGGGTGTGATTGATCGTGAAATGGCTGTATTTAAAGTGTGATGGCTTTATTTGAAGTGTACGTTTAACCATTCCAGCATGAAAAATTTGATGATGACAATGTCTTTTATTGAATGTTTGCTATATTGCCAATCCAGGAATTATCTTTTATATATTATACTGTACAACAAGAGAATGGTGATATCCATCAAATATGTTATATGAATTAAAGATGCTAATTTAAATTGAGCTAAAGTAGCTGGTTAAAATGTTCATAAGTGCAATGGAGATGTGATGAGATCTTGCTTGTAAATAAGAGCTTGCTGGAAAAAAATTCTAGGGTCACTTTAGAGAGATGGATTTACAAGAAGTAGACAAGATTTAGAGAGAGTAAACAATATGAAAAGATTTGCAACTCCTTCTTTAATCATTATCATGACCAATTTATGTCTACTTTCCATGCTGTCATGAGCTGGGTGTGTTGTCATGTTCCAAGTCAGTTCTTATTTAGAGTTTCTGCTTTCCTAGATAGGTTAAATGATCACATCTTGCTCGTGTTTCATTTTTAGCTTATTTTCTATAGCTGGATGCCCTTCTTATCACCATCCACTTTACAGTGTCTACTGAGTGCATTTTATTGTAGCACTAGTGCTACAGAAGTTGCCATGTCTTCGACAAGACTAAAGGGTCCTCTCAACCCGGTGTCATCTCCATTCATTTGCCAACCTCTGTACAATGTTCTGGCAGTATTTTATTGCAGCACCAGCTCTAAGACTGTAAAGAGACATTAAAAATGTCAATAATAGTTCTGATTTAGATTTCACTTTATATATTCAACTTCTAGAACTTGAAGCTATAGAGTAAAACAAATATTTTAGCTTTGTGATATTTATATATTGACATTTAAAATCTTCAGCTAATAAAAATTAAACCTGTTAGCACCCTTTCCATTTTTAGAACTTTACACACTGTCGATTTTAACCAGCCTTTGATAAGTCTTCTACTTATTTTGACTTATTTTTTTTGGCACACAGCCACTTTTCTCATTAACTTTTAATTCACTAATTGAATACAAATTTATTCAATTTAATTTACCACTCTACATGTACTATTAATTTTGATGAGTAGTATAGTGTATGAAATATTTGAAAAATGGTGAAATAAAGAATGAAAATCAGAAAAATAAGATACTAAGGCATGTTAAAATCTTTCATATGCCAGATTAATTTTTGTTTAATGGGCTGGTTTAAATTTGAAATCAGATCTATTAGCATATAATGTGACTGACATTAGAGAAGCAGACCTGCTCTAAGAGTCTTTGCTCCAATTACGTATCCTGTTTTAGAAATGATATTAAACCTCTAATCAGTTGCTATAATATCTGATACCAAGCTAATCAATCTGCTCTACTAATCAGACTTTAAATGAAGACATGGTTATATTGTGTTGCTGTGGAATAATAATTTTGTATTGAATAATTGTTGAAAAGTTTTCAGATAAGCATTTAGTCTATATACAGCTGTGTGTTAAATTGTGTTCAACAAATTTAGTCTCTCTCCTACTTATGTTCTTTGTTTTCATAACTGGAAATTAATTACCATTTCCACATTATGATAATGTGGCCTATATCATAGGGAAGTAAAGTCATCCAATCTTTGGTAATACTGAGAAATACTATCAAAAAGTGAAGATGCTTCAGTTTCTATCTAATTTCAATCTATATTGTAACAGGATATATTGTAGCCATTCTTCTTGATTATTCATAATGCAATTAAGAGGTTCTAGGTATTCTGTTTTATTGGAAACTAAATTTCCATTTACAAAGGATTTATCATTCAAAATTTCAGCCAATATATATGAATATAGTCTGTTTTATTGAATACTAAAATTTCATTCACAAGATAACATGATAATATATGAATTTATTCAGTTACAATCTCTTATTAATATCTCAAAGGCTAGTTCTTTGTGTTGCTTTAGTATCTGGTACATGAGAGAATATTTAATGTGCATGCATATGTGTTTGATTAGACATAAAGTTTGGCAAGCCAAGTTTACAATCTGGTTTTAGTTTCCAGTTATAGCTGTTTCCCTTACCTTACATTGCTAATATCATGTGGAAAATCATGAACATCAGATTTTTATTTTCTTCTTTGATAATATTAAGGCCTTGTGCCTCAGTAAGGAATCTTCATTAACGTATTTATATGTATTGCATTAATCCGTTGATGCTTGTCTTTACTAACCTTTCAAATTTTTTCTATCTCTTAACAGATTTCTTTGGAGCAAATCATCAATGCCCAACTCAGCAGTTTTGCCTTAAGTCCTGATGCTTCATTCAGTAGTCTAGCCAACAGTAGCACCTTGTCAGAAGTGAGGTTAGTCATTTGGTATAATTGCTGTAAGCCTGGCATTGTTTTTTAACTTCTGCACATTGTACTAACTTCCATTGATTCTGTTGGTAAATATATTTTAAAGCACAGTGTTTTCAAATATGTTATGTAATTAATGTTTTTGGCTATACCAATATCTTATAGTATATTCAGCTCTGGATAATTTCTACCATATCACACTATTTTATACTTGATTTTAACTGAAAAGACTGGGGTGCAACTTATACATGGAACAAAACTGAAACTGTGAATCCATTCATCTTCTCCATCCATTATTCCTGGGAGAGTCTTAAGGTACCTCCTCCACAGAGTCCTCTCAGCTGGATTTCCAAACATGACCAACCGAGACTATATATATATATATATGTATATATATATATTTATATATATATATATATATATATATATATATATAGTCCAACTGTCTTGTTTTTTGTCTGCTCTTAGATTTCCTGCTTGATTTGAAGAATCTGTCTTGCAGTTTTTTTCCTGTGACTTTCTAATCACATGCCTGTAGTATTGGAGCTGTGACCTCTCAGTGTGAAGAAGTTGTGGCTTGACTTGGAAAGACTCCCTGGTCTCCAAGCTACACACCTCATTGACTTAATGTTACTCCTGTGACCCTTGAGAGGAATCTCATTTGGCCGCTTGTATTCGCAATTGTACTCTTTTGTTCATTACTCTACATTCATGACCATCATAGGTGAGGATAGGCACAAAAACCAAATTGAAGATAATGAATTTATTTTTTTTTTTTTAAATATGAAAGGAAAAAGTTTTGTTCCAAGATCTAACACCAAATTAGGAGAGCAATTTATATGAGTAATTACAGAGCATATATGGTATACACACCTGCTGATGCCATGTAAAAAGTAACCAGTATACTCTATAAAGTGGTTGGCATTAGGAAGGGCATCTAGCCATAGAAACTGTGCCAAATCAGACAATTGGAGCTTGGTGTAGCCCTCCGGCTTGCCAACTTTTGTTAAACTGTTCAACCCATGTGAGCATAGAAAATGAATGTTAAATGATGATGATGGTGACATGAGTAAATACGATATATTTTAACGTGCAGGCATGGGTTAGAGGTTTCTAAAGATTCAGATATTTTCATGAATTTTATAGCTTATTCTTCATGATTAGACTCCATTCTTAACTCCAACACTTCACTTCATGGCAAGGTGAGAAGTATATCTATTTTCTAGCCAAGCTGGAGCAATGAAAACAGTTTAACTGAAGATATAAATAGGTTGCCAAAGGCAAAGTTTTCATCATTCATCTCTAGTTTAGTAATATATGTAAGTGATATATGTTTGTGAAAGTAAAAATATATTAACAAAATCTATTGAGAATATATATATATATATATATTAAGAAAAAGTGAAATGTGGAGATTAATATTAGCACTAATGATTTTTGTTTTTCATTTGATACATGTTAAACTCATGTGGGAGGAAACATAGTTGGTTGAGTTAATCTTAATATACTAGTATGTATTTTATAGTCAAACTTTGGATGAAATGCCAAGTTGACTCATGCTAAAAGCATAAAACATCCACCATTGCTTACTTTATTACATCTGCCTTTGGTTTTAACATGAATTCCACACATACAACTGTCTAGGAAATATTTACTGAGAATCTTTATCATCACTATCATCATCATCCACATTTCCATACTTGTTTGGGTCAGATTGAAGGTAGATTTTGTATGGCCAGATGCCCTTCCTGTTTCCATTCCAAGCAAAGTCATAATCCCCTTGTCTGTCAAACAACAAACAGCCTGGACATATTTAGAAGCCTTTTTGCTTACAAAGATTGCACAATATTTCAAGATATATCAAGAAACTCAGATATGCTTTTGTGGTTGACTGGAAGCGTACAACACCACCTTTATTGGATAGTGAAGCTGTTGTTTTTGTTTAGGAGAAACTCACTCCTACAAACATGCACTGCCTGTGCCAGCATGAAACGTGGATGTTAACTGATGATATTAGGTGTATTTGTATCTGATAGGCTTCTTCAGTTTCTGCCTACCAATTTCACTCATGAAGTACTGGCCATCAGTACCTAATGCCACTCACACAGTGGGACTGAACTTCTTAACCACATGGCCATGCCTGCATGTAGGAAATTATCTTTTGATGGACTTAACCAGCAAGATCCTTTTTGCAGTGTTCATTTCCTTATTTGCAAACAATTCATTGAAAAAAAGAAAACCTTAAGTTAGGAAAATATTTTTACAATTGTAACTTATACTACGACTGTTACTAATGTTGTTGTTTCTCTTTGTATTTCTAGGACTCCACTTGGCATGGGCCAACCACAAGTATGTACAGTAGATTCAGCCATCATTCAAACTAGTACTCCTAAAATTGGAACTTCAAATACCTCAGTGTAAGAACACGGTTATGTTTTCCAATATGTTTGTTTGTATGTGTGTGTGTGATGTTCCATCCCAAATTGTGTATACAATGCAACCTCTATTTCAACTATCTTTCTCTATCAGTCACATCTGGCAAAAAAAAGGAGATTCCAATAATGGGTAAACCAGCAGATGATCTGTGGTTTGGACAGTTCCACAGTCACAGAAAGTGGATTCAATATTTTATTCCGTTTCACTTTGGTGTCCTTGATTAGACCAAGTCCAACAATATTTCCAATCTTTCAATCTAATTTTATCCATAAAAAAAAAAACTGGATATAGAAAGAAACATGTTATGATATCTACAGCTGTTGAAGTCTACAATAGATTAGTCTAATGTTCATAGAGTAAATGTTTTATATTCCATTGCTAACACTAGAGTATATGTGGCAGAAACATCACATTCTCAGTGGTATTGTTCACTATATTACAACATGAGAGCCTTTACAGGGTTGCATGACTTACTAGAAATAGCAACCAAATCTCATGAATCACACTCTACCATCTTAAATATGGAAAAGACATGTTGGATAATGTACTTCTTGACACATTCTTAAAAAGATAGGTTGGTTACTAGGGCTAAGCTGGGGCTACATGTCCAATATCCTATTAGGAAAGATAATCATATAGTCAATCATTATAGCTGACCGTTGGAGAGTTATTGTGAACATGGTTTATCTTTCACAAAACAACACAGCTTTACTAACGTCATCAGTTGTCCAAACAATTGAATGTTTTGATCAAAAGCATTCAAACTGTGACCACCCATTCTTTTTATGTAAGCAGGGTTCACACTATTTGGAGTTGTGGCTCCTATTTCAAACAAGTCACATGACTGCAAAGAGTTTTTTTTTTATATATAAATTGATTAGATATTGTAGTGGTACAGTGAATGTTCAATATTCCTACCTTCCTAGCCTATGTAATTTACTAAAAGCTAACTTTCGTCATATTAAAAGAAACCGAATCTGTCTTGTTCTTAAGCTACAACCATAAATATATGCTTGGGGTAGCCTTTTCTATTTAAGAGTTGTTTTCTTTCAGGTCATCTGCTAGCAGTCTCAATTCTCCTACATCTGTGACTGTTCCTTCACCATCCATTAACCAGAAACCACCGTCAGAAACATCTGAACCTGTATTTCAAGTTAGTTTGTACTTCTTTTATATATATATATATATTCATGAAATTTACTGTCAATTTTTTCCCTTCTCCCTGCCCATAGTATTATTCTAGTCTTTGTAAACCCTTTGTACTTAAGGGCCATGTCTCACTCACATGTAGCATTTCATTTCACCTACAACCATCATCAGTGCTCTTCACCTTGATGGAAAAGCCCTTTATTGCCAGCAGAAGTCATAACGCTCTGAACATTTTCCAACCTGTTCTGCTTCTAGAGCAACAACTCCCAATACGAATCAGACCACCTACATAGCAGAAATTATTGACTTCTTCTAGGAAGCCTTCTAAGCTGTTGAAAGAATCTATTTCCTATTTGCTTTTCATACTGTAGACCTGTCCCATATGTAGGCAACCTTTTGCTGCTAACCTACCAATGATTCCTCTACATCTCTTGTATGTCCACTGTTTACACTATGCACACTGGTATTTCTGCCTTTTCTTTCTCAGCCTATTGAGCACAATCGTTTCTTCAATGGCAGCAAATTCTTATCTTCTTTCCCATTTAGCATAACTTAACCCATATTCATGCCATATTCCTGCTATAGTGGGAATAGGTTAAACATTATCTCTGCCAGATTCCTGATAAAGCAGTAATGAACAACATGCATAGAAACAGATGTAACTAATTCTGTCCATTAGTTTGCCTGTAATTGTTACTCTTGTGTTGTAAATGCAGCAATTTATTATTTTTTTTTTGCTCAGGAATCCAGACGGAGGGTAAAGTTAGACACAGGGGCTCAGGTCTGAGAGGGTTAACTCTTGGTTAAGTTTACTTAAAGGCTCTTTCAGAACTTGCTTCCACGTCTGAGTAAAATACCATTACCAGTTTGATAATTTTCACTATTTTGACTGTGTTTTTTAAGAGTTGATTTGTAGTTTGTCATTAAAAGCAAGTTGTATATATGCTAAATATTTCTTACTTGATCAATTTCCTTTCTTCCATAGGCTCTTACAGGGGAAGCAACTGCTCAAGATGTCACGACATGGTTACATCAGAATAGATTTGTCAGTTATGTGCGCTTATTCCAAAATTTTTCAGGTAAAAAAAAAAGGCTTTTATTCTTGAACTTTCTTTATGATTATGTTTAGTAAGCCATACACACACAAGACAATATCAAAAAGTTACATCTACAATTCACCATCATGGACTGTTTCCTTGTAACTACACAACTATGCATGCATCCGGCACTTGTGCTGGTGGCACGTGAAAAACAACATTCGAGCAAGGTCGTTGCTAGTGCTGCTGGACTGGCTCCTGTGCAGGTGGCACGTAAAAAGCACCACTTGAGTGTGGCTGTTGCCAGTACCGCCTGACTGGCCTTCGTGCCAGGGGCATGTAAAAGCACCCACTACACTCTCGGAGTGGTTGGCGTTAGGAAGGGCATCCAGCTGTAGAAACTATGCCAGATCAGATTGGAGCTTGGTGCAGCCATCTGGCTCGCCAGTCCTCAGTTAAACCGTCCAACCTATGCTTTGTACATCATGTTGGTACTAGTGAGATCATCAAGAGACTCAGTATCTTAATTTTTTACTTTTTTTAAAATTATGTAATAGTTACTTGTGGGTGTTTATTGTATTTTACTTCTGAATAACAAAAGACAATTGTGTATTAAAGTACCTCAAAGATCCTTTTCTGTTTTATTTTACAGGTGCTGATCTTCTTCGCTTATCAAGGGACGATCTTATACAGATATGTGGCCTGGCAGATGGCATTAGATTGAATAATGCATTACAAGCCAAGTATGACAAGATTTTGTTTAATTTTGCATATTTATTTATCTCAACATCACCTCCATCATTACTACTATTGTCATAAGCGATGTTATTACACAGTTTCCAGAATCTGAATGAAATACCATGATCAGTGTAATCAACTATATCTTCCCTTGTAATTTTGTTTTCATTACTCTACCTAGACATTCCTTGATTTAGATATTTCCCCAACTGTCTAACTATAACAGTTGCAGCAGTTCTTTTTACTTAGTGCTTGGCTTGTCTTCACATTATACATTTTCTTCTTCTAAGTAACACAAACTCTAACTTTCATTTCTGAACTTATGTCTGCTACATAATCAGTCATACAATATCTTTTGTAACAACAGAAAAATCTCTGTTCAGGAATGGCAGTGCTTCATTAATGAATAAATAGTTCTGTTGTTTTAGTAATGAAAGGTCCCTTTGTAATATACTATCATTTTGGATGTCAGTTTCCTTTTCCCTGAGCCCTGTTCTTATAAGCACTTACATAGATTTCTAGGTATCGCAAAGTTTGACTAAAATGATTTCAGATATTGATTACCTCTAGCTTAGTCCTAATTAACCAGATCTTCCTTTTTTAAAGTGATAGAATATGATTTGTATGAGATTTAACTATTATTTCTAGCAGGTAAAGTGGTCATGTAGAGCAGTCTTGGTCAACTTGAATTACATTGCAAGCTACTTTAATCACAAAGTTTTTTGAGGGCCGCTTGTATACTGACAGAATTAAAAACATTTTGCTTTCTCATGCTATCATTATAATAATGAATGAATGATTGTTGATTCAACATCATCATCATCATTTAACGTCCGCTTTCCATGCTAGCGTGGGTTGGACGATTTGACTGAGGACTGGTGAACCAGATGTCTACACCAGGCTCCAATCTGATTTGGCAGAGTTTCTACAGCTGGATGCCCTTCCTAATACCAACCACTCCGAGAGTGTAGTGGGTGCTTTTACGTGCCACCGGCACAAAGGCCAGTCAGGCGGTACTGGCAACGGCCATGCTCAAAATGGTGTATGTTACATGCCACCTGCACAGGAGCCAGTCCAGTGGCACTGGCAACGATCTCGCTCGAATGTCTTTACATGTACCACCGGCACAAGTGCCAGGAAGGCGACGCTGGGCACAGGTGCCATCACGATTTCGCTTTCGCTTGCCCCAACAGGTCTTCGCAAGCTGAGTTTTGTGTCCGATGGAGGAGACATGAAATATTATTGTTGCAAAAACAGTATTATCTTTCTTTTTTACTTTTCATTACAATCTTTAATTTTTGATTAAATTTTTTAAATGTTTGTTTAAATAAACCCACTTCAAGAAAGTATCAAGAGGGCTGCAAGATAAAAGTCTGTGGGCCGCATGTGGCCCATGACCTCAGGTTGGCCCAGCTCTGATGTAGTGGCTCCTTTTTTGGTTTATCATTCTCAATGTATTGATTGCTATGAAAAAGCAATATAGTACAGAAGAGTACTTAATTCTGTATGATCTGTAAACTAATATAAGTTCTGCTTATTTCAGTTTCATTCATCTTTTTATTGAATAATTGTCCTTGTTGTTCTTTCTCTTTCAGATGTGTCAGGCCTAGATTAACGATATATGTTTGTCAGGAGGGGGACCATGGTAAGTATATTTTGTTGTTTAACCTGGTATCAGTACTGACCTTAGTAGACCTATGATCAGATGCATTCCAGCTATGGTCACACTATATATTCCTAGCCTAGTAAACCTCAGATTAATTACATAAGCCAATGAGTGTCCTAATTTTTATGGTGCTAGATTGTGGCTTATTTATTTATTTCGTATCATGCTTTGTGGCAGTTGTGTCATTGGTTTATAGGTTTCCACGAGGTCAGTCCCTAGTTTATTGCATTCCTCATGGTAAGAGTAACAAAGGAGTATCTAACTCAATGCAGAACAAGTTTCTCAGAGTTTCTCAAAAAGCATGCTTTGTTTTTAATGATGTCTGTATCTCCCATGATGATAATGATGATGATCATCATTATTTAATGTCTACTTTCCATGCTAGCATGGATTGGATGTTTTGACAGGAGCTGGTAAGGTCAGGGGCCATATCAGTTTTCATAGTCTGTTTTTTTTTTTTCTTTTACAGTTCGATACCTTTCCTAATGCTAACTATTTTATAGAGTGCGCTGGATGCTTTTTATATGGCACCAATTCCAGTACTTTTTATGTGGCACCAGCACCAGTGTTTTCTACATGGCACCAGCACCGACAGGAGTCACCAAGTACCTTCTAAGACAAAATCCCCTTAACTGGGAGTGGTGAGTAGTATTGAGTGGGTGTGGCTTTTGCACCAGTTGAGACATTTGAAGTATAGAGGGACGATATAGCTGTCTTGTTGTAGAGTAGTTACATGGATACCCCAGTTGGAAAAGAAAGAGTGAGTTAGTAGGATAAAGAGAGATAGAGAGAGATAATGGTGAACGTGTGTTGGGACATGCCCTCGAGAGACATTGGGAGTGGCGAGAAAAAGTGAGGTGATATAGACACTTGGGCTGGATGAATAGGCAGGATGAAGTGACTAGCAAATGATGGAGAGAAATATAGGGGAGGTTTGGTGATGGGGTTTGTTGTGTTTATGTGAAGGCATTGAGGGCAATAGCAAGATGTCTCTCTCACTAACACCCTCTTTATCTTACTAACTCACTCTCCTTTCTTTGCCAACTGGAACTACTTTATAGTAAGATACCTATATCGTCACTCTATACTTTAAATGTCTCAACTGGTGCAAAGCCACACCCACTCAGTATTACTCACCACTCCCAGTTAAGGGGATTTTGTCTTAGAAGGTACTTGGTGACCTCTTTCAGTGCTGGTCCCATGTAAAAAGCACCCAGTGTGCTCTGTAAAATGGAGCTGTTATTTTAACGAGTTGTGTCTATTTATCTCTGGATGAGATACATCTGCACCACCAGATGCTCCTGAACCAGTTGCTGAGTGTCCCACCCATGAGGGATCGATGCTAGATGTGTTGAAACAATTGTCGTGATTAATAATAAATTCTCGTATATTCCATCTTCTGTCTTTCATTTGCCATATATATATATATATATATATATATATATATATCTCCAGCCATCTTTTCATAATAGCTAACTCTGTATCATGCAGTATACAGAAATGTAGAAATAACTCTTGTATAAAATTTTTTAATCTTTTTCAGTTTATCATGCAGTATTCCTTGATAATCTAACTTCAAGGGAAATCAAACAGAAGTTAGCTGATCTCTTCACTTTAGAATTCCATAAAATTTCAGAAATACTTTGGCAAGGACCTTCAGGAATCCATATAGTTTTAAATGATGAGGTAAACATTCTGAATTTCTATCGTGATTTCCTACTGTAATCAGGTTGACTGAGGCAAGTTGCATTCTTCCAAATTCACAAAATGGAATGAATTTACATGCCAAGTGAAGAAGAAAATCCTAACATTTCTGGGAATGAAAAGTAGTGATCTGTAAAACGAAGTAAAATAGCATGTGTTAATATAAGGGAGTAGATCTAGAAAGGGACATAAAAGTGGAAGGAAATAGCAAATAGAGAGAAGGGAGAAGAATAATGGTTCTGTCATTGCTTACTTTACTATCTTTGGTGAGCACATTATGCGAATGCAAGACATTTTGACACTGCTTTTTTTTACTCCCCTTCAATTTTACATATATTTTTTATCAATTCATTTGATTTTTGCTATTCTTCTAGGCCATTACTCTTTACTCTTTACTCTTTTACTTGTTTCAGTCATTTGACTGCGGCCATGCTGGAGCACCGCCTTTAGTCGAACAAATCGACCCCAGGACTTATTCTTTGTAAGCCTAGTACTTATTCTATCGGCCTCTTTTTGCCGAACTGCTAAGTTATGGGGATGTAAACACACCAGCATCGGTTGTCAAGCGATGGTGGGGGGACAAACACAGACACAAACACACATAAATACATATATACATACACATATATACGACAGGCTTCTTTCAGTTTCCGTCTACCAAATCCACTCACAAGGCTTTGGTTGGCCCGAGGCCATAGTAGAAGACACTTGCCCAAGGTGCCACGCAGTGGGACTGAACCCGGAACCATGCGGTTGGTAAGCAAGCTACTTACCATACAGCCACTCCTGCGCCATTCTAGATCTTTAATATCCTTTTGTATTCTTTCTTCTGTGATGTTATGCTCCACCATTTTCTTGATCTTTTTTTTTTTTTACACATTAAGTGCTCTGTTGTTTCTATTTCATTACATCCAGCTTATACATTTTATATCCTCTTTGAATTGACCTTTGAATAGGAAAAGAGAGGTCAAGCTGGAATGTGAAAAGAAGTAATATTGAATATAGTAAAAAAAAAAATAGTGAGATGTGGAGATAACAGTAGGGAGAATATGGAGTTAAATATAGAATGTAAAGAACAAAAAAACATTATCTTAAAAAGAAGAAATAAAAAAGAGATGAGTATTGAGGGAAAAGAAAAGATAGAAGGTATTTGTAAGAAAAGAAAAAGGCATCCATTGATTGATGTTGGCTGATGAAGCTTCAAGAGTAAAAATGAAATTCACCCATGGTTTTAAAAAAAAATTTTATAATTTTCAGGTTGTTCGAAATTTCCAAGACCAGTCAAGATTTCTTATATCTGCTATTAAAGGTAACACAAGATTTTTACTTCTATATCTTCCCTTTTTATTCTCCCATATCAATTATATTAAGTAATGTTCTGCTGTCCATTGCTCATTTCTCTCCATTTCTCTTTCTGCTCGTTTCCTCTTTCTTTTTACCTGGGACCTTCTCTCTATCACTGTGTCTCCCTTTTCCCCCACCCCCTCTAATCTTATCTCTTTCTTTCTCTCCTTGCCAGTGTCTTGCTTGATGTGCAAGAACAAAATAAATAAGACCTGCTGCTTCAACCCATTGATTAATATAACATAATACAATATAATATAATATATTATATTATTTTATATAAAGCAGTCATCATTACTTCTTTTTATCTCTTATAATGCACACACAAAACTTGTCTTACTACCCCCCCCCCCACCAACATTGTTACTACCATTCTCATCGTCATCATCTTTATTGTTATTACCATCACCACTACCCTATTGTTTCTGTTGTTTATTACTTTCTCTTTGATCTATTGCAGTATTTGCTGACAACAATAACGACATTTACAAGGTATTGCTGAAAGATCTTGGATAAGATAAACCACAGCTGAAATGTTCATGCTGATAATCACTTTGCAACAAGGCCCGAGCAATAATGTGGTGTACTTTTCCTTTTTCTGTTGCCCCTATCTCTTTCCAACCCCTCTTTTTTTTTTTCTCTCTCTTTTTTTTTTCCTCTCTGCTTTTTATTTTTTTTTGTTTTTATTTTATTCTTCCAGGCTTATACATTGCTCTGTTTTTTTTTTTTTCTTTCTTTCTATCACACTGCTTGGATAAAACACAGCTGTTGCTGTCTTTTATAAATGTTGCATAACACTATTGGAAAAGGATATGATGAAGATAAAAATTCATAAATAATTTATCTTTTTTTTTTCTTTCCACCCCTCTTCTCTTCTTTCTCTTTTATTTTTGTTCTTTTCACCCCCACTAAAGAATGGCAAGTCATATCCCATCTGTTTTGGAATCTAATTTGAGAGGAAATTCCAATATTGAACTGAAGAGAAGGGTGGGGTTTATCCTTATCATGTTAATGGATTAATCAAATTTAACATTGACTGTAAATTCCCTGCCTGATTATACAAAAAAAAAAATGACCCACAAAAAAAAATAATTAAAAATATAAAAAAAAGTTTCAAAAATTTTTTTTTAAAACCATTGGTTTTTAACATAAGTATATATATATATATATATATATATAAATATATATATATATATATATATATATATATATATATATATATATATAAATATATATATAAATATATATATATATATATACATATATATATATATATATATATATATACATATATATACATATATATACATATATATATATATATATATATATATATATATATATATATATACATATATATATATATATATATATATATATATATATCATCATCATCGTTTAACGTCCGCTTTCCATGCTAGCATGGGTTGGACGATTTGACTGAGGACTGGTGAAACCGGATGGCAACATATATATATATATACATATATATATATATATATATATATATATATATATATATACATATATATACATATATATATATATATATATATATATATATTACCTTGAAAAACAACATATATTTTTTTATTTTGTTCTTGCCAATTTTTTTTTTTTTGTATTCTGTAAATGTCTTTGTAGTATGAATGAGATGTTTTACAGAGTGTAAAAAAAATATACATGTGATTATTAAGTATGCGGAATGTTCTTTTTCAGTATATGGTAAATTGAGTTATTAGGGCACTTCTGTTTTTATATATTCTGGAATAATGATTTTATAAATGATTAGTAAGGGAAATAGTCTGCTGTCAGAATAGTGCCATCTTTAATAACATTGTCTTCTGTGTGCTCTCTCTCTCTCTCTCATTTATATATATGTATATATATATATATATATATATATATATATATATATATATATATATATATATAATATATATATATATATAGTCTTTTTCTCTTCCAATTAATGAGGGATAATAATCTTTACATGCTTATTTTCATTTTATCATCTTTATATTTAACATTTCACTTGTTCTCAACTATATTAACTGCTGCTTAATCAAGATTTCACTATCTGTTAGTATAGCAGATAATTTGTTAAAGAGGTAAATTGAAAAGGATGATAGTCTCAACTAAGATATTGTTAGCTACTGTTAGCTTTTTTTTTTTATTTTAAATAAAAAAAAGATATAATTAATTTCATGTTTAGGTGCCAATAATCATAAAATGGGAATAAATATGAAGTATCTTTTGGTATTAAATTCATTGACTATTTTTGATAAAACCTACACTAAGAAATCTCAGTTAAAAAGAGATATGCTGTTGTAGTTTTTATCAAATATAGATCTTAAACTTAATACTGTAACAACAAAAGTATTATTTATTAAATTAGAACACTTGATAATATAATTTTGCTTACTGTTAAACATCATTTTTAGAATTTAATTTTTTTAAATCTAAATTTTTAGCTTTTTATTCTAATTTTTTAGAATTTAATTTTTAATGTAGATGGGGTTCTTTTTTGCTTTCAGTCCATTAGGATCCACTTTATCTGTCATATTTCTAAGGTCATTAAATAAAAGATAATGAATATATTTAATGTTCAATTTGTAACCTTTTGCTTAGTGGAAAGAAGCCATTGTGTTAGGTATTATAGTATTATTGTATTAATTAAACTAATCTGCTCTTATTCCCATTTAGAACTGCTTATCTTACATTATCTTTAGAATAGGCATGAATGCCACAGATCCCCTTTTCCTTTTCTCTGTATGCTGTATCATTATTGTGGTGATGATGTTGGCAAGTTCCCAGCAACTTTTTCTCTTAACCTGTTTACAAATTGAAGTTATTTATTTCTTAATGTCCTTTGAGAGGTGTTTCAGTATCACAACATCTCGTTTCCTTCATGTAAGAAATTGTTAACCAACTAACGATATGGTGGTAGATTTTCAGGGAATGCTTTCATTTACTACTTCAGGACAGTGTGGGAAGTATGAACATCACAACTTCCAATGTCACCTTTGCTATAACACTGCCGAATTTAGATGTCACCACTCTGAGAGAGAAAGAGAACATCTCTTGGTTGTTCAGCAGTGAATTCTATCTCATTACATGAAGTAAAGGTAGATGCTTAGGAAATAATTAAGATCTAACTCTTGTGACCAACTAATAACTTGATGTTTGTGTAGTCATCTTTCACTTTTAATGCTTCAGTCGATATTTATTTAAGGTTATGGAAGGGACAGAGATGTCTCTGAGATATTGGAAGGAGCGAAAGTTGATTGAGCATAATTTGAGAGGAATCTATTACAAGAGATTCTAAAATATTTTGTCTGCCTCTGTGAGGTACCCTACATAGTAAGGAGATATTTTGAATTTTGAATTGCATTGCAATCTAGAGAGAGAAAGAGGGAGTAAGATACTTCTTTCATCAGATTTGAATGTCAGTCTATTGAAGATTTTGCCCAAGAGAGAGATTTGAATCTAGCACTATAAGCTAAAAAATACACTTGTTGGATATGTATTTCCTATACTGTTGTCTGCAGTAGAGACACTATACTACATGATATATATTTAAAGTGACTGGCTTTTAGGTGTTAGTGCTCTTTGCCACCAAGTACAGTACCAATGACTGGGTGTATGGACTGCTGGCATAATGCTTAGCAAGCCAACTTCGTTTCTGCTAATGGTGGATAAATTCTCCCCAGATGGAATTTGTTTCTCTACAACACTATGCTAATTGTTATTGCCATAATATAATTTATTAGAAGAATAACAATGATTTTCACTATATTATTAATTACATACTATCTGAGCAATAAAAATAATGCCAAATATTGAAATTAATGCTTTCTAATGCTTTTGGTTTTTAAATTTGAAATACCTTTTCATGGGTTGTGAAGTCTATTTTATTTTTATTTGAAGATTAGTTTCTTACAATGAAAGTACCTAGGTAGAGGTAGGCTGATTTCAACAATACAGCGATATGCTATAGAATTATTTTTCAGAGCCAAAACGAGGTACTTCGAAGTATAATGTAACTTGAATTCTACCTGGTAAAATTTATCTTTTTTTTTTGTTCATTAACGCCTATTTTGATGACCTGTTTTGTTTTTAAAGGCACATACAAAATGTCTGCCCTTATCCTCATCATGGCTATTGTGTTGAGTTGGGAGAAATGGGGAAAATGTACAGTATTTAGTTTTGTTCTTCTGGGTTCTTAATTCCTTAACTTTGCTTTCATTTTTCCAGGATCAGTAAAATAAGTATTTGTATTATATTAGCTACCCTCTTGTTCCTTGAACCTAAAGAAAGACTTTAAATTTGGTGAGTCATGTTAAGGTGTTGTTGAATTGAGTTCTGTGAGCTGGATTCTCTTCCTTGTTGAAGCCCATTTTGCTCCGCATATTCTCAACCCTTGCAAATAATAAAGAAAAACTGTATTTAAGCACATAAGATCCAGTGTTTCAGGAAATTAATGGTGGTCTGTGGCAGCAAAATAAATTCATTTAGTAAAGTCTGAAAATTTGGATAAGTTTGTTTGTTGTGGGATAACAAGTATTCTGACAATTCCAACAAAGTACTGTAGTGAGAGAAGAGTTTTTTTGTTTTTTTTCTTAATGTTTATAATAGCTCAGAGATGCAGTAAATTCTTGACAATTTTCATTCTTCAGCTCAATTTTTATTCTTTGCAGTATTATTTAATTCATAAAGGTAATGTCCCGAGCAAAATACAGGACATCACTCCATTTCATCTCTTGTTCTCTAATTCTCTTTAGAGTGTACAGTGTTCCATGAGATATTGGTGGAGAGTGATATTTCTTCGTTAAAATTTTTATAAGAATCAATCCAGTATTCAATCTTCTGTTGTTGGTAAGCCACAGGTCAGCTGTAATCAAGCTCATTCCAGCTGTTTTTAGGTAGAGCAATTGTGCTCTTCCTAGTGTTGATAAAATGTTTCAGTAATATAGTAAGGTGAGGTTTAATTTACTGCATTCTAATTAGGAAGAAATCATCATCATCAGCAGCAGTATTATTTGCTAATTATAGAAACAATTTAAAGAGTATTACTGATTTCCCTTTCCTATATTTTCCTAATTATTTATTATTTGTTGAGTATTGAAGGCTGTTTAGATATTATTTAACCCTTTAGCATTCAGATTACTCTGTGAAATGAAATACCTATTTATTCATCTATTTTTGAATTAATCAAGCATTAGCTCATAGTTTAGATTTTGAAGGGGGTTATCATTATCTTTAGAATGGCATTGTAGGGTGAGTGTGAAAGACTGTATCTGGCCAGTTTGAACATAAAACAATATTTGGAGTGGATACAGCCAGTTTAAATGCCAAAAGGTTAGGACATTTTAAATGTCTGTTCTAAGATGTTTAACAGGACAAAACACTTGGGGAGTCAAATTAAGGTGTAATAGTAATATACTTGCTATGGATTTCTCTTAATTTTCTGTTAATTGTATTATTAGCAATGGTAGCATATTCCTTCATTTGAAACATCTCAAGTGCTATACCATTTAAAATATATGTACATGTTACATTCTGATGAAAGATTTATTTATTCGTTTTTATCTCTCTGCTTTAATAAGCTTGAATTAGAGTTTATTATCTAAATGAACTTAAACTGCTTTTTAATAGTATATAATAGTATATTTGAAAGATTAGGATGTCAACAATTGCAGCTTGGTAAAGTCATATTTGCCATTTAAAATACACATACACTATTATATTTACTTTGTGATTTTTTGTTACCTCTATCACTAATTATCAAAGTTTTTTGCACATTCATGACCTGGTCACTGATTCTCTATATCACCATGTTGCAGAGAATATACGGTAAATGTACCACAAAATACTTTGACACTTAATGAATATAACTATGTATATAATTTGACTCATATGATTCTATTAGGATGCAATTTAGTTTCAACACTTGATCAAATCACATGCCAAGCAAGTGCAGCATAGGAATTAAAATTCACAAGAGTTTACTTATTGCAGCCCTTAATTGCTAACTATTTATCTAATTATCATATTTGTACTTAGATTAAGTTTTTCTTTGATTCAGTTTGAAAGTAACTCTTGTTATTTATGCAAAAGATAGTTTTATGTCATCTTACCTATTCTTATTTTATCATCTTTTCTTTTAATAATGCATAGAATAGACAAATATAATAAAAAAAGTTAAATTCCAAGTAAGCTCGCTCTGCAATGACCTAGCTTCTGTTCTCAGTTATTGCTGTTTCATTTTGTTTATATTATTGCCTTTTGGGAAAGACATAATTGTTACGTATACCTTTCCTGTCTGCTAAAAAAACCTCAGGCTCTGTGGCTACCCAGGAAAAACTGTGGACTACTATTACTGGGTGCTTTCTCTGAGATGTAATGACATTCATTGCAAGTCATACATATCTGGAAATAGATTTGCTTTTTAACAATATGCTGAGAGTATCACTATTTAATATTCCAGTCAATTCTCAAATGTTTTACGTTTCTCATTATAATGCAGCATCTCATCATTGAATTGACTTAAGTGGTCATCATTACAAATATTTTTGAGAAAATCTAGAAAAATCTATTTGAAAATAAAAAGTATCTAAAAAAAAAAACACTCTTGATAATGAGGAATCATAATTTAGAAAAATTTCAAGCTCTACTCCAATTCTAAACAATAGATTTTCTTTTCACTTGCTCTTTCATTTCTACTGGAATTTACTGCTTAAACTGTTTTAAAACCACTTCTTGAAATTTTTTTTTTATGTAGAAAAAGAAAAAAGAAAAAGATTTAAGTAAATTTTAAAGTTTTTAGTTCTTTTCCTAAAAGTTTGTTTTTAAAGATGTTAGCTTGACAACTATTGTTTGGTAATTCCAGCCTACCTACTAATACATCATGGTTCCAACCCCTACCCCACTCATTGTTTTATAACCAGGAGGCAAAAAAAAATAATAATTTTTATAAGATGTCTGAAATTTTGAAAGCTTGACTGAATGCGATTTTTAAAAAAAATTTAATTTTTATTTTGTGAGTTACCCATATGAATTGTGAAATCTATGTTTGGATCAGAACACCTCCCCCTTTTCTTTTTTTTTTTTATTCAATTTTTTTTTTTTTTGTTGCTGATGCCAAAAATAGTATTTCCAAATTAAATGTCCCGTCCATGACTTTGAAGTCTGATGATATTATTTTCTTCATTCGGGTATGTTTGATGCAATAATGCCAGTGTACCATTTAATGGCTAGCTTTCTAATGCTGCTCTCACTCCAGACCATTTCTTTTTGTCATTGTATTTACCCCCCTTTTACTCAAATTTGAACAATTTGCAGAACAAAAAGCATTTGGAATTCATTCTAATGGTACAAAATAAACCCGGTTGTCAATGCTGCATAAATTATCATCAATTAAAAAAAATGAAAACTTTTTTTTTTTTTCAAAATTTTGTTTCTGAAATAAACAACATAAAGAATAAATATAAAAATATAGGTGAGATTTACCTTTTTGATATTCAATTTTCTTCCATATATCAACTGAAAATCTGTTAAATATGCTGGTGGTTGTCGTGTGAAGACACATGACTTAGTAGTTAGTATACTCGGCTCACGATCATAAGGTCGCGAGTTCGATTCCTGGTGGCGCGTTGTGTCTTTGAGCAAGACACTTTATTTCACGTTGCTGCAGTCCACTCAGCTGGCAAAAATGAGTTGTACCTGTAATTCAAAGGACCAGCCTTATCACATTCTGTATCCCATTGAATCTTCCTGAGAACCCTATTAAGAGTATTTTTGTGTCTGTGGAGAGCTCAGCTACTTGAATGTTAATTTCACAAGCAGGCTGTTCTGTTGATCATATCAGCTGGAACACTCGTCCTAAACGACGGAGTGCCATTTTAGTCAGTCTTGTAATTGGCTTGTGCTATAATGTATCTCTTCAGTGCTGACGAAAGCAAACAGTAGCAGCAATAACTTTATAGTGCATCTTTTCATTTATAATACAGAAATTAAGAAATTACTGGAAAGTGTTATTGTTTTCTCCAAAGTTAACAATATTAATAATAATTTCTGCTGAAGGCACAAGGTCTGAAATTTTGGTGGGAGGGGACTAGTCGATTACATCGACCTTAGTGTTTCACTGGTACTTAATTTATCGACCCCAAAAGGATGAAAGGCAAAATCGACCTCGGTAGAATATGAACACACAATGTAGCGACGGGCGAAATGCTTAGCGGCATTTCGCTTGGTGTGCAAACGATTCTGCCAGTTAATAATAATAATCCGTTCTACTAGTGAAGGCGCATGGCTCAGTGGTTAGAGCGTCGAGCTTACGATCGTGAGGTTGCGAGTTTGAATCCCGGACCGGCTGTGTGTTGTGGTCTTGAGCAAGACACTTTATTTCACGTTGCTCCAGTTCACTCAGCTGTAGAAATGAGTTGCGACGTCACAGGTGCCAAGCTGTATCGGCCTTTGCCTTTCCCTTAGATAACACTGGTGGCGTGGAGAGGGGAGGCCGGTATGCATGGGCGACTGCTGGTCTTCCATAAACAACCTTGCCCGGACTTGTGCCTGGGAGGGTAGTTTTCTCAGTGCAATCCCATGGTCAGTCATGACCGAAGGGGGGCTCAGCAATCCTTTCTACTATAGGCACAAGGCCTGAAATCTTTTTGTGGTGTGGGGACTAGTCAATTACATCAACCCCAGTGCGTAACTGGTACTTATTTTATTAACTTCCAAAGGGTGAAAGGCAAAGTTGACCGGCAGAATTTGAAGTCTGAATATAATGACGGGCGAAATGCCACTAAGCATTTTGCCCGGCGTCCTAACGATTCTGCTAGCTCACTACCTTAAATTGATAATAATCCTTTCTACTAAAGGCACAAGGCCTGAAATTTGGGGGAAGGGGACTAGTCGATTATATCGACCTCAGTGTGTCACTGATACTTAATTTATCTACTCCAACGAAAAAAAAAAAAAAAGAAAGATGAAAGGCAAAGTGAACCCTAGAGGAATTAGAACTTGGTATGTAAAGAGCCAAAAGAAATGCTGCTGAGCATTTTGTCTTGCATGCTAATGATTTGTCCAACGTATTGTCTTAATAATTTCTAAAAGTGGATAAAAGACCACACGTCTTCAGCAGGGGGAATTAGTTTCTTACTATTCTACTTGTTTTATTGATCTACAAGAATAAAAGTTAGTAGTTGACATAAATGAATTTTGTCATCTGGGAGTAATTAAAAATTTTGACATTTTGTCTGCTGTGCGGCCACTTCTATTTGCTGTCTCAAAGATAATTATTTTTGACATGAAGCAAAGACCACGTTTGTTGAGAATGACTACATTCAGTTGGGTTACTCTTTTACTTGTTTCAGTCATTTGACTGCGGCCATGCTGGAGCACCGCCTTCAGTCGAGCATATCGACCCCAGGACTTATTCTTTGTAAGCCTAGTACTTATTCTGTTGGTGTCTTTTGCCGAACCGCTAGGTTATGGGGACGTAAACACCAGCATCGGTTGTCAAGCGATGTTGGGGGGGGGGGAACAGACACACACACATATATATATATACGACGGGCTTCTTTCAGTTTCCGTCTACCAAATCTACTCACAAGGCTTTGGTTTGCCTGAGGCTATAGCAGAAGACACTTGGCCAAAGTGCCACGCAGTGGGACTGAACCCGGAACCATGTGGTTGGTAAGCAAGATACTTACCACACAACCACTCCTGCGCCTGTGTTCTCTTCTATTTTACAAAATTTATGACCAAACTGCACTCAAGCAGAATTTTTACTGTGTTGTACCAAATTCAGTACACTGGGCTATATTCTTTAGTATATTTACTTTGACGTATACCCACTCTCCTCCCGACTGATCAACTGCCTGTATCTTCTGTTCATGATCCTCTTCTTGTACCTTGAGAGTTTGCTCTTGCTCTGCTTCACCGTCTTCCCATCTACCCTTATATAACGTAGTCATGTGTCTCCTCTGTAGTAAGACATCTGTGTTTGTCCCTCTATCATACTTAAGCCTATCAACATCTAACACAGTCATCTCATATACTCCCCACCCTCTTCTTGGTCGAGGGGTCTTTTCCTTGTTCCTGTTGTTTTCCTGTCATGCAAATTATTTGGCAACCTCTCTAGTGCTGGTGGTACGAAAAAACACCCAGTACTCTTTAAAGTGGTTAGCGGTGGGAAGGGTATCCTGCTGCAGAAAACTTTGCCAAAGTAGACATTGGAGCTCTACGCAGTCTTGTGGATCACTGTATCCTGTCAAGCTATCCGTCCCCTGCCAGCATGGAGAATGGCCGTTGAATATGTATCTCATAATCTTTTGAGCTATCTGGCTCTTGTAAGTTTTGCTTTCGTGTATTTTATCGAGAATAACTTGGTTTTGAGTCATCTCCTCTCTTACCAGTATTAAGAACATCTCAGTTCGGTACCACAGTCTATCATTAATAAATTATAGCTTCTGGATCTGGGGAGATTGATACAGTTAATGATCTTTAATAATTTGCAAATGATGTCTGCTAGAAAACCTGGAAAGAGAAGGCATTCCCGAGGGACAACATTCCGAAGGTGGAAGGACCGTGCGAAGCGGTTGGTGCAGGATATAGACACTAGAGGTGACATGTTTAGTATGGTATTTGGAATGTGAATCGAGAAGGCGATGTCGGAAGAAATGAGTTATCTGTGTAAAAGAGTCACGCAACAAGAAAATAAGTAGAATTTGTAATCACTGAGGTTATTGTTCATATGTAGATAAAGTGAAGTGCAAGATCGTTCCCTTGATGTATATACAACGATTGTATCTGTTCTTGGAAGATAGTGGATTTTTTCATGTCTCTGTTAAAGAATGTTACCAAGGTCTCTCTTCATGGAGGAAGTGTAGAGCTGGGATAAAGTATTTATGTTGTGTGAAAGTTAAGCTTGAATGAAGAGCGATACTCTCTGCACATGTATCGATCTTATTAGAATGTTGTGTGTCGGACATTAATTACTTGGAAATAGGGTGTAGGTTGGAAGAGAACCTAACCAACATTACAATGTTGCAACACAACAAAGAGCTTTCGACTGAAGAAATGAGAAATAATTGTAGTTGGGTAGACCATCATTGAGTAACTTCATCTGGAAGTTTTCATGTCAGATATGTTCGAATACTTTGCAAATGTCAAGTGCAATAATACTGGTTTTGCTGATGTTCTTTTTGGCAGAGGACTACTGACAAGTGGCATTGAAGTGCAAGCGTTTATGTTACTCATGGCAGCCATAGTGGTGTCTACTGGAGAGGCACAACACAACGTGACGAAGGGCGATTGTTTATAATTTTGTACGTCACTTTGTTACTTGCTGGTTGTGCTTTGGTTATGGACACCTCACTTGGGGTTGAATACACCTCTTAACTTACTCTATTTACTGGCGTATAAGACACGCTTTTTCACTGTATTAAATTTTCCTGCATTTAATGAGGCTGTTTTGCGGGTGGGAGACCTAGCGTAGTAAGCTAGGGTGTCAGAAAGCAAGCCAAAATATCAGTGCTAGCATTTACGAAAAATTGCTTACGTTAAGTTACATGGGTAAGTCACATCATATCGCTGTGCCGCTTTCCCCAGCATATACATAATCTACACTTGATATCTCTCTTAAGTTATACAGGGAGTGCATTACTTTTAAGAAACACTTGCTTATTATCTAAATAAAGAATTGAAAAATGAAAGGAGTGTTTCTTTCACCAGTCCGACGCTATTTGCATGAGTGAATGAGAAAATTATAGCGTTGGCACGCCATCCTGGTGGCTGTTTGCGGTTATATTGCATAAGACATCACAGCAAGAAATATGAGGTTTACATCCTGTTTGGTAATTCTCTTAACCAAAACATAACGATTCAGTTGATCGGAAAGATTAAGTTGAAATATGGTACTTGCACACCGTAGTTTGTGGTTTAATACTTTCTTTTCCCTATACTGTCACAATATTGTATTCACATGCGTAGAACCATATATTTTCCTCAATACTAAGGGTGCATCTTATACGCCGGTTAATATATATTGTTTTTATCTTTTTGTTTCAGTCATTGGATTGCGGCCATGCTTGGACATTGCCTTGAAGGGTTTTAGTCGAACGAATCGACTCCAGCCGATCTGCTAAGTTGGTGGGTGGGGGGGGCGTAAACAAACTAACACTGATTGTCAAGCGGTGCCGGGAGACAAAACAATACCCACACTCATTGATACACACACACATAAATATATTTATGTGTGTATGTGTATATTAATATAGCATGAAACAAATGGGTATTGCTACACGCATTTTAGTAGCAAATTTATTAACATATTGCGTCATATAATTTGGTGTGCAAGATTATATAAAATTATGCCATAATGTTTACGTAACTTTGCTACATCTTCAGGTAACATATAATAGATACGTGCCACTGGAAGTGGCAAAGTTGCCTAAGCACCTTACTGTATAAACTTATATAATATTTATTTCTTTATTGCCCACGGGGCTAAACATGAAGGGGATTAAGTCGATTACATCGACCCCAGTGCGTAACTGGTACTTATTTAATCGACCCCGAAAGGGATGAAAGGCAAAGTCGACCTCAACGGAATTTGAACTCAGAACGTAGCGGCAGACGAAATACCGCTAAGCATTTCGCCCGACGTGCTAACGATTCTGTCAGCTCACCGCCCTTATATAATATTGCAAACCAAATTGAATGACACAATGTGTTATTAATAAATATGCTATTGAAACGTGTGTAGTAACATCCATCTAATCCATTCGTATGGCCCTTTTTAGGGCGTTCCACCATTTATTATTAATGATGGTACCTGTTAATGCCCTCTGTATTAACTTCTTGATCTGCTTTCTGTTACTCCTCAATCGCCAGATCCCTGTCTATGCAACTTATCTACTGTCAGCTTACAGGTAATCCTCTTGTGATCACTGTAGCCGACTAGATAAAACCTGGACACTTAGCTATGCACTTATCTGTTTTTCTAATTAAACCCTATCTATATATGTTCCGGAAGACCCGTCACTATTTGACCACGTCCACTGTGGAGTGTTCAGATGTTCCAACCTATATGGATCTGCCAGTTGAAAGTGACTTAGCAGATCTCGAAAACCAGGGTTACATTTTCTATTCATGTTCGAGCTAACACAATCTGTGAATGCGCCACAAATTGTGTTAAAGTCTCCTATCAATACTAGCGAATGCGACGTGGCCAGGAACTTGCCCAGGTCACGAAAATATTCACTTTGCGGACTCATAACGTTGGGTGCATAAATTGCAACCAGCCTGATTATCTTGCTACAACTGAACGTCAGGTCAAGAACGACCAGCCTGCCTTCTAGATCAGAAAAAAACGCAGCTTTTTTTCAGTTACCTTGTTTCTTTTTAGTAGGACCAACACCCCGCCCGACTTGGAGAAACGTATTTCTTGTAGCCGTTCAGGAAGGGGAGCCTATCTCTTGGCCCCTTCACTCGGGTTTCCGTTGCAACAATTTCATCCAAATTTCTTGACCTGATGTCATTTAGGAAGCGCCCTTGCTTCCAACTCAACATCAGACCACGGACATTTATACAACCAATGTGAATAGACGTGACTTAGGGTCGGAGGTGGCAAGCCTTCAAATATAGATTGATGAAAATCAAATTTCAATGATGAGACCGATTTTCTATACGTGTTACACAAGATATATGTTTTTTTTTGTCCACTTCGTAAAATTCATAATTTTTATATTTTCCTGATAGTTCAATTATCCTAGTGGCTGATTTTTTCGTTTTTATACCATGCATTAAGTCCTCATTTTTGCTGTGTAGTGCAACTATTTCTCTGTCCGTCTTCCCCTCCACCATATTCGGTCTGTCTCTCTTGGATGTCTTTTTTGGTCTCGGCTCGCTCTGCTTTTACTGGTTCGAGCCTTCTATTTTCCTTTTGTTGTTTATTTTTCCTTCAGTTTCTCTCTCTCTTTCTTCTTCTTCACCTTCTTTACAATATTTTTTAATGTGACCCAGTTGGCCACACTGGAAACATCGGGGCTTACGCCCCTCAACAAAAATATTCAGAACTTCCTCCCCTACTTCTACTATTTCTGGGAGCTGTTCTAAACTTTCTGCTCTGCCTGCATTAGCAGGTTGAGCGTTTGTCCAGTCCAATATGTATTCTCTGTGACGGTAGCCTGCAGGAGGTTTATAGTATCCTCCCTGTTTGCCAGGACTGCTGCC
Source organism: Octopus bimaculoides (assembly GCF_046866305.1). Taxonomy (NCBI): domain Eukaryota; kingdom Metazoa; phylum Mollusca; class Cephalopoda; order Octopoda; family Octopodidae; genus Octopus; species Octopus bimaculoides. Next base: position 24,451,621 of record NC_142931.1, on the reverse strand, counting down.
ATGAAGCACATAGGGTTTACTCATTCCCATGTAAATTAGGATTAATATCGTGTCTTCCGACTCTAATGATTTTACAGAGTGTTGTTGTGCCGTTTCTGCGTTCTGGAACCTCACTTCGATGGTTCCAAACTTCTTCCCTCTGGCTAGGTATATAATGTCCTGCCAATTGGGTTTTAAACATTTTTCAATTTTCTGCTCACATATCTTGTCAATTTTTCGAGTTTTTAAGGAGAATGTCTTATAAATAATAGTTTTCCTTTTTTCTGCCGTTAATTGTTCTCCTGGTATTTCCACTTTTATCTCGTACCGTTATCATTTCCTTGTACTTTAATAATTCTTTTTTGTCAGTTGACAGCTGATGCGTTCCACCACCAGCTGCTGACGCAAAACGTTTTCTTTCTTCATTTTGTATGGTCTTTGGTTCTATATTTCCTATGGTACCCGTAACTTTTGGTAATGCAGGGAATTCACTTTCCGAAACATCAGAAATGTTATCAAAAATTAAACTTTCAATCTTCCTCGCTTCCCGTTCGGTCGATGAATCTTCATCCGATGAAGACACACTTTTGGGCATCTTGCCGGCAATTAATGTTTTCCCCCGCAGTGGAAAACCGCAGATAGCTTTCGAAAGAAAACTATAATACAATTTTTAAACAATAAGTCCAACAATAGGCACAGCAAGAGGTATAACAATATAACAATTAACAGAAACTTACTTTTCGAACACACTCCAACAATAAAATTTTCAATAACAGACAGACGAAATACCGGTAAGCATTTCGACTGATGTGCTCACATCTCTGCCAGCTAGCCGCCTTAAGTTTTGTAGTAATAATCCTGTCTACTAAGACGGTGAGCTGGCAGAAATGTTAGCACGCCGGTCGAAATGCTTAGCGGTATTTCGTCTGTCTTTACGTTCTAAGTTCAAATTCCGCCGAGGTCAACTTTGCCTTTCATCCTTTCGGAGTCGATTAAATAAGTACCAGTTACGCACTGGGGTCGATATAATCGACTTAATCCATTTGTCTGTCCTTATTTGTCCCCTCTGTGTGTAGCCCCTTGTGGGCAGTAAAAAAAAAAAAAAAAAGAAACGTTTGCACGCGAGTCGAAATGCTTAGCGGTATTTCGTCTGTCTTTATGTTCTGAGTTCAAATTCCGCCGAGGTCGACTTTGCCTTTCCTCCTTTCGGGATTGGTAAATTAAGTACCAGTTGAGTACTGGGGTCGATCTAATCGACTGGCCCCTTCCCCCAAAATTTCGGGCCTTGTGCCTAGAGTAGAAAAGAATAATACTGTCTACTGTAGGCACAAGGCCCGAAATTTTGGGAGAAGGGATGAGTCGATTACATCAACCCCAGTGCGTAAACTGGTACTTAATTTATCGACCCCGAACGGATGAAAGGCAAAGTCAACTCTGGCGGCACTTGAAAGTTTTGCAGTAATAATGACATAAAGAACTGAAGAGCTTTCTAGAAATGAAAAAAAAAAATCAAAATAGCATTTGTAGTAATTATACTAACTAGAAAACTTGATTGCGAAGTATTCAACTAAGTTGTATTCATATTTTCACTACATCTTGTAAATGTGTAAAAATATGCATTTTTACAGAAACAAAATGAAAACTCTTCTTATAGTCGCACTTCTTTTTCTAACGAGTGACATAGCAACACCCGGGATATATGGTAATAGTAAGTAGTTATTCAGTGTATTATTATATAGTTATTTAAGTATATGTATTTATGTGTAGGATTGTTTGAAGAATAACAGTGAGTGGTTGATAAAATTTTGACATGATTTGAGTTGAGTCAACTATATGAATTTTGCTGTTTTCTTTTTTAGTGTATTTACACTGTTCGGCTCCATACATGTACCACGTTCTCTTGCATTACTTTCTGAAAGCCATTTAAAACATGTATGTTTATAATTGTCTACAATACAGATATATTCCCAGTTGTTTGCGGCAATAGTCAGTTTAAGAATTCCACGCCAGGTCAGGTTGTACTGGACTTCAGCTGCGAGTGACTCGTGGTATATTTCTCTAAAAAAGATCTCTAATTTATGACAGAATATGTTTGTAACAAAACATGGTTTGTGAAGAATCTCTAGAGTTTGGGGGGGAAAAAAGCTAGTGATCGTCTGCATCAACAATGTCCGTAAGTTCGTGTGTTGTGACGAGATGACTTTGCGCTTAGAGCTCTTAGAACATTAGCGTTAGGTGAAAGAATTCGTTTGTAACGACCAAGTTATGATCTGTTTCAAAACTGGAACAATAGAAGACCATTTAAATACATTTCTCTCAGCCCTTCCATGGCTAAAGAAAACCAGGTACTATGATCATTTTTAATCCTTGAATCATAATCGCCAAGAAACGCAATTTTTGTCATCTGCGCACACATATTGAGTCATCCCATAAATAATGCGTTTTTTTTTATACTTCTTTTATTTTCAAAATTAAGATAAACAAAGTTCTTTTTTAATCTAAAATATACTCTCCTTCATTTCCTACAATGTTCTTCCATTTCTCTGGTTGACTTATGAGGCCCCTCTCGCAAAAGTCACTTGTCCATGATGAAAAGTACTCCTTCAGTACCGTTCTGACCTTGTCTACAGAATTCTTATTTTTTCCGTCCAAATGGTTTTGAAGATTGTGGAATAAATGATAATCAGATGCAACAGTGTCTGGCGAATATGGTGGTTGGGGCATCGCTCCCATTCAGACTGTTGCAGCCTTTGGAATGTCATCTTCGCTGTATGTGGCCGAGCATTATCCTGATGGAAGAACACCTTTCGTCTTCAAACCAAAGATGGTCGTTTTTCTTCTAGCGCTGACTTAAGCCGCTCAAGCTGCTCGCAGTAGATCTCCTCTTTTATCGTTTCGTTTGGGTTTAAAAGTTCCCACCAAACAGATAACAACACCTTGCGTGGGTGAATACCTTCTGTAGCCCGAAGTGCTGGTGGTTCTCTTTTCTCTACCGACTGTCAGTTTTTATTAAAGTAAAGTTGATTATTACTTTTTAAATTAAAATATTCTGTAAAATATAAATCACTGAGCATTCAGAGTCGGTACCCGAATAGAATTAATAATGGTTTCAAATTTTGGCACAAGGACAGAAAGTTCGGGTGAGGAGGATAAGTCGATTACATCGACCCCGAAAAGTTGAAAGACTAAGTCGACCTCGGCGGAATTTGAACTCAGAACGTGAATATGAACGAAATACTGCTAAGCATTTTGGCCGGCTTTCTAACGATTCTACCAGCTCGCTGCCCTAGAGTCGTGATTAATATTAGAGAAGAAGGGTCCATTGTTGTGGGGATTATGATAGAACAGACTTCATAATTGTGGGCCAAAATTTGTAGAGTGTTGTTGAGTGAATAAACTGGCTGTTCTGATCGGGGTGGGTAATGCTGATGATCATTTGTATTTAGTAGTAGTGTTCTAGCTCCTACAGATTACAAACTGGTGGTCAATGTAGACAATTCCACGCTGACACATTCGAGAAATCCAGTGGTTTGGAAAAATCTGAGCAGGTTTGCAAGGTTTTTTCAACCCTCTCTTTTTTTTACTTCCAGACACCTGAAAAAATTTGTGAATCCCGCCCTTTTTGGTGTTAACTGTCACTGGTCTGAGGATATGGCATTCATTCCTGGCCACGTCCAGTACTAGCAGCTTACCTTCTGGAACCAAGAAAATAGTCTGTATCGCGAGAACCTGACTTTTCGGAAACAGCATAGGGACCTCGCCTGCCGAACCAATATGTCTACACCTCGTAGTCACCAATGGGGGACGGAAAAACTCGGGCCTCAGAATTTCTGGTCCCGCTGATGGCTACCATATCTATATCTATTGAACTAAGGTCGTAGAGCAGGTAACAGCCACTTACATTATCGATTCTAAGTATGGCCATGTTGGGTAAAACAGAGGGAAGTGAGAAGGGCCTATTTGCTTATTCTTGTGGCTGGATCAGAGTTCCATGTCTTCCACTTGTGTGTGTTTCTACGAGTAAATCTTCGTAGTTATATGTGTGTATAATAGTAACTTAAGACAAACACTGGTATAAATATTTAGTTCCTACGTACGTTTCACTATTTCATTTATTTTGAATTCATCATTGGATGTTCCAAGTGCATTTAGTTGCCTAACTGCAATGGATCGTCTGGGTAACCTTTTATTGCATTCTTTTGCCGAGACCTAATATCATTAAATTCAATGCTGGGTTCCAAAGGGGAAACATACGTAGAAACTTAATATTCATACTTCTGTTTGTCTTAATTTTCTACTACGGTCTGTATATCATAATTAGAAACAGCATCAGTTATGCTTCTTTCATGATAGAAGCAACAGTGTGATTTGTGGGAAAGAAGTGTGTTACTGGTAAGCTGATGAATGAGGTGAATCAGGAATATGCTGGCATTTGATAAAAATAAAACACCTCTTTGATTATTACACGACCATCTGTCACCTTTGTTCTTGTACTGATGAATGATTGTAACTTCCTTGAATTCTTAGGGAATGGCACTTGCAATGCAAATTAAAGAAAATATCTTAGTTTTCAATGAGTGTTTCACCACCATCGACGTATATTTCAGCAGGAATTGAACCTGCTCCTGGTGCCTTATTAAAGACATTTATCTTGTAGTTTCTCTGGTTTCGAGAAAAGCGGGAATAAGAGCTGTGTTAACGGGAATCAGTGCCAGATTTTCAATAGATGTGTTGGATAGTCTGTTCAGAACATTTCATATATTTCGACATGTTCATTTCCATCTGCAAGAAGGGCTGAAACATGAACTGGGCTTTAAAAATAACACAGAAAGGCTTTCAAAAATCTTTCGTGCTCGCAGGAGTGTCTGTGTGGCAAGTAGCAAGCAGACGTGTTTGTTTTTCGCTCTTGTTGTAGCGTCGCTGAATGCCAGCGTCGTGAATTTTTGACGTACAACTACAGGTAGGACTTTTGTGTTTTGGGGGATTTATATCTCTTTATTACCCACTAGGGGCCAAACAAAGAAAGGGACAAAACATCTGATTGGGGTCAGATAACACGTATGGGGTTACAAAAATATGAAACAATTAAAAATATAATAAAATCGAAAATCGAATGTTTACAACAAACAACACACAAAACAATATAGACAGATGAAGTGGGGGACTGGGTTACGCTCCGACCCCACGAGCCCCATCCCACCACTGACACTTTCGAAGATACCTATGGCGTATTCAATTGGACTTTTTCACTCGCAACTCTCGAGCGACATATTTCCATCTTGATTGAAACATTTTCTCCGACAAACACTTTCTCTCCAGTCGTATTTTTCTTTTCAAATGAAAAGAAAAATATCTCACCAGACCTTGACTAGAGATGAAAGTGCCCGTCTTGTTCCCTTCCATTCGAGTCTTCCACGCCACCTCTTTCGCTACTGCTACTGTAATGAGGAAACATTTAAACTTTACCTCAGGAACCCGGTCTCTTTTTATTAAGACCAACACCCCACCCCCACCTCCCGGCCGACATGGAGAGACGTATCTCTCGTAGCCTTCCAAGAGGGGGAGCAGATCTCTTGGCCTGCTTATCCGGGCTTCTGTGGCAGCAATCACATCTAAATTTCGCGACCTGATGTCATTTAGGAAGCACTCCTGCTTCCAGCTCGACAACAGGCCGTGTACATTTACACAACCAATTCGAACAGCCATAAATGTCTTACCTTAATCAGTATCTGGCGGGGGCGAAATCCCCGCCTTTTCCACCCCATCTGGGGCCTGTGGAGTCGGAGGTAAAAAATTCTCCGACATGGTAGGTACGTAATCCAACCTTGGCACCCCTATGTCTCTCCTATAGGTATTGATGAGAACGCTAAACATTTTTCTCGTTGTTTTATACACAGCTTTTCCTTTTGTGAACTCTATCCTTTTCATTTTTTCTTTGTTTATAGTTGCCAGGTGGTTCATTAGCTCTCTGTTTGAGGTTCGAACCACCATATAGACACTGTCTTTTACTTTTGATTCACTTTTTTTTCTTTTCTTCTTCCTTTTCTTTCATTGGGGAAGGTTTTTTTCTTTTGTTGGTCACCATCGTCCAACCCTCTCCAACCTTTTCCAATGGCACCGGTGTTTGCTCCACCACCTCTGGATTTTCTTCCTCTTCTTCTGTTTCCTTCCTTTCTTCTCCATTTTTCTTCTCTTCGTCTCCAGTTTCCTTCTTTTTCTCTTCTGTATCCTCCTGGTTAGTCTTTCCATCGTCCTTCTTCTGGTTGCAGTTCGCCCTAAGGTGACCCTTCTTGCCACACTGGAAGCAACGAGGTTTGCGGTCATCCACTGACACGACTAGTCGTGTACCCCCAACCTCAAAGCTTTCAATTATTTCTTCCAGTGTGGCCTGTTCTGCTTGAATAGTCATTTTTAGGGCCTGGCCGAATCTCAGCTTTGGTTCAGTCACAATTGCTTCTAGAATTGTGATCCTATCTTCCAGGCCCATAGTCGTTGCCGCGACTAACCACTCTGGGTCAACTTCGGGGGGAATGTTTGCAATTGTTATTCGTGATGTTCTCCTACCCATGTACAGTGGTAGGAGAACCACATTTTCTGTTTCCAGAGGCTCCACAGAATGGAGTCGGGCAGCTTCCTCTGACTCCATTCTCACCTCTACCGTAGCATAGCGCTTGCCTCTGGTTATGTACGTAATTTTGTTAAACAATGATTTTAGGCACTTTTCGATTTCAGCCTCCGCTACGAATTCAATTTTTTTCGCTTTTTTACTATATGTTTTAAATATTAACGTTTTCCTTTGTGTTCTTTCTATGAAACTTTCGGGAGGGGTTGCAACAACACCATGACCCTCTCTCTTCATCATATTCTTATGCCTCTCGGCATTCCCGATGTTGACAGTTTGTTTCTTGTCACCAGCGACCGCTGCAAAATTCACACTTTTTCCAGATTCTTCCTTGTCTTTTACTACTTTCAGACTCCCTGCTTCGTTGTTATTTTTCGCCAATGTTGGCCAGTTTCTTTCCATCAACTGTTCCACACTTATTTCTTCCTTTTCCTGTGTAGGACTGACTCTTCCTGCTTCGGCCATCGTGCAGGCCTCCCTACACGGGGAAACCGTTACTGGTTTTTGGCCTTCAGTGGGGGTTTGTTGCTCGTGTTTATTTATATTTATGTCGAACAAGAAATCTCCACTGAATTCCACGCATTTGACTTCCTGTGGTTGTGCTTAATGTCTCATTTAGCGGTGAGAAGAGTGTTTTGGAGGTATCGCTCCTCCCAGAATTGTGAACTTAGTTTGTAAAAGTTTGTTGTCTTCAAGTCATGATTTGAAAACTACAATTGAATATTGCGAACCTTGTTTAAGACAGAAAAGGAATCCACCGTTCTCAAACCAAGCTTTGAAAGCTAATAAATTTGAAGAAAAGTCTTCCTCTTGCTTTGAACTACACCACGTGGAACTGCGCAAAGGATTTGATTCTTACAAGCAAAGTGACGACTGCAGCGGAGCCGCGATCAAATCGGGCCGGAGTACCGTTGTGGCCTGAAAATTTGTTATTCTGCCTGGAACTTTATATTTTATTTATTCTTCCTGAACTTTTGTATTTCCTTTCTCCTTCTTTTATGAACTGTTTTTAGTACGAACTGTTAATTTTAATTCTTCCGCTTTTTTTAACTGTTTTCTCTTTTTGCCTGTGTTTTTAAATTTTTAGTTGTTTAATCTTATGTGGACATTTTTCGCATGGCAGAAAATATAAAGAAAACTAAAGCCACTGTTGTGGAGTGGGAGATTATCCCACCCAAGAAGTGATTAAATGATTTCAGGGAAAGAACGGTGGTGTTGCGGACCTACTCTAGGTTACTCGATACCATTACGGTCTTTCCCAAAATTGAAATTGAAAAAGAGTTAGCAGAATATCTGCCAACTATTAAGTTTATGGCAAGGGGTGTAAAGTACGCAACGGTTTGGTTGCTATTTGACACCACTGAGGTGGCTCGCAAGCTTGCGAGCCAGCCCTTAGAAGGGCAAAAAATTCTGTTTCTTCCCACATACTGTGGGAAGAAATTAACTAGAGCTTGGATCTGTGGGCTGCCACCCGGTATAGAACCTGATTGGATAGAGGATACTATCCGACAGGGTCTGGGTGGCAGTGGAGCCAAGCTCTTAAATGTGAAAATTTTACCTACAGCTGATTGGGTTGGGTCAAAAGCGGTTTTGACACTGTGGACCCAAACAGCCAGAGATCTGGTTCTCCCAGATTTTCTAAGGATGGACAGGCAGAGATATCCAGTCATTGTCGAGGGACGTCCCCCGAAATGTCACCTGTGTCTGGAGCTTGGTCATATTAAGAAGGACTTCCCCCAGGACCAGAGTAAGGTCCTGGAACAGTTAATAAATGTTGTTCCCCCCGCTCTCCCAGTGGAGGGAGAGACGGAGAAAGTCGAGGAGGTGGAAACCTCCTCGAAGAAAGGGAAGAAAAGAAAGAAGGTGGGCAACAATGGTTGCTCACCGAAAGTTGTGGGCGAGGAGGAGGACCTTTTGGCTAAGGCGGAAGTACGCCCTACTCCAGTGGCCTCAAAGAAAAAGAAAAAAAAGAACGAGGCACGGCCGGTGCTCGATAGTGCATCGCCGGCGTGTCCCGACACTCCGTTGGTGGGAATTGTGCCACCAACGGAGGAAAGCAGGTCGGCGGGAATTGTACTGCCGACAGTAGAAGCTGTGGGCTCACCCGGTGAGGAAAAGGATCGGCTAATCCTATTCCGAAAGGGAGGGGCCCTGCAGAAATTTGTGAATAAAAGGAAGCGTCAGAGAGAGGGAGTCCTCACCTGTATTAAGGATCCGGACTGGCCTCTGCAGGTGTCTGCGGAGGTCATGTCGAGTAGGCACATAAGTGCGTTGGTGAATTCCTTCCCCCTCGGCGAATTCAGTATTGAAAAGTGGCCCGACCCAGACCCATCGTTTTGCTTGAGAGAAGCGAAGGCTATATCGGGCGAAAAAACCTAAGAGGACGAGTGCCTCATATTGTGTAATGAAAAATCGTAAGAGGCAAATGCCTTAATTTATGACTTTTTATGTACGAGGTTCATAGCCTCAATGTGAAAATTTAATTTTATAAAGAACAGTGTTATAGAGAAGCAAAGTTCGGCGGGCGGCTTTTGCCTTCTCTCATTATAGCATCATATTTATCATCCATTTCATCTCATTAATGTTTTTGTCCAGCCCGTAGCTACTCTCTGTGTACTGCCTTTATGGCAAATTGAAATGAAATAAAGTAGCTTGCTTACCAACCACATGGTTCTGGGTTCAGTCCTACTGCGTGGCATCTTGGGCAAGTGTCTTCTACTATAGCCTCGGGCCGACCAAAGCCTTGTGAGTGGATTTGGTAGACGGAAACTGAAAGAAGCCCGTCGTATATATGTATATATATATATATATATATATATATATATATATATATATGTATGTGTATATATGTTGTGTATCTGTGTTTGTCCCCCCCAACATCACTTGACAACCGATGCTGGTGTGTTTAGGTCCCCGTAACCTAGCGGTTCTGCAAAAAGAGACCGATGGAATAAGTACTAGGCTTACAAAGAATAAGTCCTGGGGTCGATTTGATTCGACTAAAGACGGTGCTCCAGCATGGCCACGGTCAAATGACTGAAACAAGTAAAAGAATACATTTATATAGGTTGTGATACGCTAGTCTGTTACTTGAGTCTCACTGATTGGCTAGGTTTCTTATAATTATAACCTGTCGTCTGCAAAAGTATTAAAGTTGAAACTGTTAGTAGTAAATGTGCTAATGTTAACACACATCAGTTGTAAATGTATTGAAGCGGTGTTAACAATGTGACTATAACGTAATAATTATACATAAACAAGTATGGAGATAACTACATTTGTTTTAAAGAAATTTATTCGTTTTAAAGTAAACCTGATCAATATCAATCATGATTTGGAATGATTAAATAATGGTTAAATGAATTATATTTAATCTGAGTAAGAGTTATTATGGTGAAAAGAGATGAAGAAAGGAGAGACAGGAGCAGTACTTATAACGAGAAGAGAGAAAGAAAAATAGAGAAAGAGTATAAATGCCTTATTTTGATAGAAAACAAAATATTGTGTGTATGTGTGTGTCTTGCTTGTGAGCGCATATATTTATTTGTATCTTGCATGTGCGTGCATATATATATATATATATATATATATATATATATATAGATATGACTTCCTTGTGTACACCGAGCTTTCGTTTTGTAAAAACAAGTCTATTTACATAACATTCTTAAAACTGTAGAAGAAATTATGATTTTGTACGAGAAAATGATGACTAAACTTTATATTTACGGCACAGTTTGAGCAATTGAATTTTGCATACTGTTGCGTAGCTTTTTATATAGGCGCACATGGTGGAGATGGGTGACAAAAAATCACAGCATTGGCTAAGTGGCGAAGAACACAAAGTTGAAAGTTAAAGATTTTTGTTGCGGCACAGGATCAAAGACTTCCCACCAGATACAACCAAAATCATGCAATGGAACAGAACTCATTAAGTGTTGAATATGTCAATTTTGGGAAGAAATAATTAACGTCATTGTTTCAGCTTCCAGTGTTTCTATTAGATATTTCATTCACTGGAAATTAAGTCAAGAGTAAAAGACATAAGTGACTTGATTCCTTACTCCAGTAATTTACCCAGGGTAAATATTGCTGGTTCATATTGAAAAGCTCTTTATGACTCATAAGGTTTGGAAAGGATGAAGTGCTGTTGCTTTTGGAGGTGATGTCGTTGTTTTTCATGCTGTTTATACATTTTCTCATTTAAATTACTGTTCTCAATACACTCTATTTTTTTTTCTGTTTTCTACTGTGTAACATCAAACTTAGTCTGTTTAATTTTTATATTGTCTATTTTTGTTAATCCCTTTTCGTATGTAAAAATACTTAGGGTACGTGATTATTTACAATATTGTGGTTACAGCCACTATCACTTTAAAATAAACATCTTCCTCTCACCTTGAGGCCATTTGAGCCACCAATAGCAATACAAATAGCAGCTGTACAATATATGTACATACATACATACATACACACACATATATATACATATATATGTATGTATATATATATATATATATATATATATATACATGCATATCTTTGTATGTATGTGTGTATGTATATACATACATATATATATATATATATATATATATATATATATATATACGGTTAAAAAGATGTTGTTTCGAAGAATCTGTTTTTCTACTCCAGGCAGTGTAATGAGGAAGATGTTCAAATATTCTGAAGCCTTTTATTGGTGAATGACTCCTTTTTGCATCAAAACCTGTTTAACATTATGTAATCCGGTTAATTATTTTTTCATGTGATCTCTGATATGGACGTTTGTTCAATAATAATAATAGTAATAATAGTAATAATAATAATGATAATAATAATAATAATAATAATAATAATAATAATGGAGTTTGCAGCTGTAAGACATACAAGTATGAATGATGGAGAACCACTTCACAAACTCTCAAATACAAACTAAAATAATTAAAAAAAATATAAAAATTGGCAGTTATGTAACAAAAGAAATTATACAAGAATTAAGACCTGATCTTACTGAGTTAAATAGAATTATTTATGCATCTGCTAAGGCAATTGAAACAAGTTGTATACCAGCGAAAAACGAAGAAAACCAAACCTTGGATGAAATTCAAACAAGTAAAATTGAAAAAGAGATTCACTTAATGAGAGGGGGAATATCAATATTAGATGAACCAATCTGGGAAATGATGTAAGGTTCAGAAAAGGAAGAAAGAGGAAGATAAAATATGGATTTTCATCAGGAGAAGAACTTATATCAACAAAAGAAACATTGAAACGAAAAGTCCAAGTAAAAGCTAAAAAAATACAAAGATTTGAGAAACGAAATAATTTTTACCAGCAAAATAAGCTGTTGACATCCAATGTAAAAACATTTTGCAGGGAAATAGGAAAGGAGAAAAAAATAACCATTAAAGATCTCCCTCCAATGGAAGAAACTGAAAACTTTTGGAAAACATTTGGACTGATAAGACATACAATGAAAATGCAGATTGGGTTAGACGCACAAAAGGCTCCTATCAACATTTACAAGAACAACCATGGCAAGACATCACAATAGCAGGCCTAAGGAAGATCATCACAAAGGCTCGTAAGTGGAAATCATTTAGTAAAGACAGGGTGCCAGATTTCAGGCTCTCTTCTCTCCCGTGCACACACGAAAAATTAGTTCGGCTGTTCAATTAAATCATGGGAGATCCTATTAAAATACCTGACTGATTAGCAAGTGTATCTGTTCTCATGCTTTTCAACCTCGTCCACCAGATAACCTCCTTCACCACAGCCACAAGGCAAAGGAAAACTGCCTCACCTGCCCGATTAAAGGATGGCGGAGGGGAAATCATCACTATGAACTCGGCCGATAGATCCATCCCACATGTTACAGCAGCTGTTCGATAAGTCAGCAATGCCCGGACACCGAACGAGTTTTGTCGCTTTGCGCGCACCTCAGAAAGCCCATCCGTGCCTGTAGATTTTCTCGAGCAGCCCCCCCCCACACACACACACACTGCCTCATTAGCACTGCCAGGCCAAGGACATCTGTACAGACTAGCCTAGTTCGTTTTCGTCTAATAATAACGAGGATGATAATGATTATGATGATGATAATAATAATAATAATAATAATAATAATAATTCAGTGAAGTATAACATCTATAAAACTTCTGACACCAAGAAATGCAGACTCTGTGGAAAGAGTGTGGAAAATGTGGTCTACTTGGTAAGTGGATGTGGGAGCCTTGCACAAAAAGAATACAAACGCCTCCACGATAAAATGTGTACGTATCTTCATTGGCTCTTATGTTGTAAATACCAATATGAAGTAACAGAGAACTGGTATGAGCATGTACCAAGTAAAGTTAAGCAGGAGGATGGAAAAGTAACGATACTCTGGGACTATGATTTTCAGATGGATCGTGTAATCGAACACCATTGGCCAGATATTGTCAAATTGAATAAGAGAGACAAATACTGTCAGATCATTGATGTAGCCATACTAAATGACATGAATGCTGTGAGTAAAAAGGTTGAAAAAAATCACCAAATACTCTGAATTGAAAGTAGAAATGACAAGACAGTATGTAATACGAGAGGGTAATGTAAAAGTGATACCAGTGGTGATCGGAGCGTTGGTCTCAGTCTCATTGAAGCTTCAAGACTTCTTAAGGCCCACTGGAAATCCCATGCAAGATTGATGTCTTGCAAAAAGCAGCTTTATTGGGCACAGCGCACATCTTAAGGAAAGTATTATCAGTCTGAGGTCCTTGTTGTGACTTGACAGATGACTAAAGACTCCGGTGCATTTTTGCCTACACTGTGTTACGAAGGAATAATAATAATTTGGCATGCACTGTTCTCTCATTCTATAATAATAATGGTTTCAAATTTTGGCACAAGGTTAGCAGTCTTAGGGGAGGGGTAAGTTGATTATATCGCCCCTAGTGTTCAATGGAATTCATTTCCTCGATCTGGAAACGATGAAAGGCAAAGTCAACCTCGGTGGAATTTGAACTCAGAACATGAAGATGGACGAAGTGCCAATAAACCTTTTGCTAGGTGGACTAACGATGCTACCCGCCTGGATCTAGACAAACTGATTCACAAAATCAGCCCCTTTAATTTTGCTCAGATTGCTTTCAATTTTTATCTATCGATGCAACTCTGAATTTTGATTACGATCAACCAATTACTTTATCTTGTAAATTAAAGAATCTGATGTCATTTGGAATGAAAGTGGGAAATTTGGATAATTTTAGCCAATCAAAAGACAGCGAGGCATTAACAGGTAGTTACCGTGACAACCCCACGTTGTGTTGTGTTTCACTTCACTCGCACGTCGTGTTGATTCTTCTCACCACAAGATTTACTTCACCCGCGTGTTTTATTTTAATAAAAATTTATATTCATCAATTAGAATTTTATTATAGATATGTTTCGTCAGTTGTCTTAATATTTTACATATTTTTCATATATAGCAAAAGTTGTTTGCGATGTTCATATAGTTTCTTGGCATTATGTAGGTGAATGGAATACGTGAACTTAGTACACAACCGCGCATCTACACTTCAAGCACAGTAACTGACAAAGCATCGGTGACTCATCGACTCAGTATTGCCAAGCTTCAGGGACTCATTGACTCAGTATTGCCAAGCTTCAGGGACTCATTGACTCAGCTGGATTTATGATTTCACTAGGTTAATTCAATTCATAAACATTTAAATTAGGAGAATTTCTTAAACCGTTAGCTTCACATTTCAACAGCTTAACTGAAATTTAGCCCACATAACAGGAACTGAGAGGGATATTGTGGAACAGAGAAACTATGGGTGATACAGATAATCTGACATTGTTTTTGAATTCTGCATGCAATAACATATAAGATACAGGCATTCTTTTCCTTGGGGCAAATTCTTTGTTGACCAATGTTATTCTTATCGTAGTTTACAAATCCAAGCATGAAAACGTTTGGAGTTTTGAAGATAGACGCCCCCGTTTCACACACACACAGACATATAGGCACACAGACACACAGGCACACACACACACACACACACACACACACACACACACACACACACACACACACACACACACTTGAATGCATAAATGTACATATAAACTTATATATGAATACATGCATCCACATGCACTTATATATTAATGACATACACAAATACACGACAGGTATGCATAATACAGAAATACGCATAAATTAAACACAAGCAGAAAAATATATTAATATAACAAATTTAAAAAATAATAAAAACATACAAAACACTATAGAAATCAACGAAGAGACAAAAGAAACAATAAAATGATACATGTTGATTTTATTCGGTATTTCTGTTTATTTAGAAACCTACAGTGAACACGTAATTTCACAGACGCTAAACTATAAATTTCACAGGGTACAACTTTAAAGTTGAAACCGCTAAACGCAGAAAGTCTGTCTCGCTATTGGCTAAAAATACGGTTTTTTTCGATTTTTAAACCTCTATAACTTTTTCCTCCAATTTTTCTCCACAACATCATGCCTTCATAGCTATAAGAGTGGAAAACTACATTAATATAACCGATTTTCAGATAGTTTTCTTCTATTTAAAAAATGCAGATTTTGTGAATCAGTTTAACTAGATTCGCCAGCCTTAACAGCAGCAGCAGCAGCAACAACAACAGCAACAGCAACAACAACAACAACCCATCACCACTTATGCTTTCCTCATTAACAGCATTTTCTCCGATGAAGAAAAACGGTGCGAAATGGGTCATATGACGGCAAAGATCAACTGTTAATTAGGAAAATGATTCTTGATGATTGTCATAACAGGCGCATAAATCTCGCAATGGCCTGGATAGACTACAAAGAAACCTTTGACAGTTTTCTTCACAGCTGGATAGAGGAATGCCTGGAAACATTCAAAATTTCACCAATAACTAGAAATTTTTTGTCATGATGTCCTGAATAACAACATTGTGTGGTCCGAAACATGAAAGCAGCCCATCATGTCACGTATGCAGACGTCCAGATGCAATCGACCTCGTAATATCTGGATGCTGTTGATTGACGTCAACAGAGTACTTGCAACAACATGACCGAGCAACTCTATACATATACTGGTCTCAAAGAGAATATCTAGGAATATAAACCACTGCAAGTTGTGCCGAATTGCCGAATGCCTTTAATTTCAATGAACAAACTGATTGGGAAATTCAGGCTAACCGACCAGAACTGTCTTCAGATAGATGTTGCCTTGATTTAAATGTGTCACAGCAATGCTAAACTCTCTCTCTCTCTCTCTCTCTGATCTCTTGTATATGCATGTTTGAGTGTGTCTTTGTATGGGTTTGTGCGACTACGTATGTGCATCTGTTATGTATGGATGTGTGTCTCCTTGTGTCCTTATGTGAGTGTGTATATGGTCGAGTGTTTCAGTCTTTATTTGTGTATGTGTGTATGTGTGTGTGTGTGTTTGTGTTTGTGTGTGTGTGTGTGTGTGTGTGTGTGTGTGCGTGCGTGCGTGTCACTCCGTATTGCCTATGTACCCATCTATATCTCTTTATCTATCTGTTTACTTATGTAGTGAAACTAACACCTCGATCGGCATTACATACAAAACTACCTATCGCCATTAGATACAAAACTGCTATCGCCATTCTTCTCATTTAAATATAAACAAACGCGAACGTAGCGGAAAACATTAACCTTCTCATTACGTGACTGATCATTATTCGAATCGGCAACTTCTTCGAACCGTTCCCGCCAGAACGCAAACTGACCAATCACAGCCCTTAATAAGGTCACGCGATAGAGTATATTTCTGATATCCGGTGAGCCGATAGTTTGTTATAAATAGCTTTAACTCATACCCAACAAATTTGTCTCGGTCCAGTTTCTCTTTGAGATCTGTTCCGTGTACCACACGACAGCAGCAGCAACAATTAGCCAGCGACCACTTCAACAGCTTCGTCCAGCCAACGATGACCACCGCCGTCGCCACATCAGCAACAAGAGTCTACGACTACTATCCAGCATCATCGTCATGACCAACACGATTACTACCAAGCATCAATCTCCACCAGCGTCAACACGACTTTCTATGTACACCAAACTAAACCACCGCGGCACACATCTCTCTCTTCGATTCTGTTAGGTGACTTAGCTTCACCACGATAATAAACAGACAAGAGATCTCAGCCTACGATAAACGTCTGTCCTCAAGGCCCTGGCATCGAAGCCAAAACACAACTAGTGATAAGCTCTGCCAAACGACGAACGACGAACATCTGTATAACAAGAATCACGGCCCGGCATCGATGCCACGACATCACAACTAGTGATCAGCTCTGCCACACTCAGCCTCCCCAACTTCACATACAGAACTTTTCCTATAGTGTACTAAAGAACTGGTATAATTGCTCACGTGTTATTGACTCTTTCTATTTGCTGTAATAACTCACATACATACTTTTCTTTGTATGACGGCCTGTCTTTGATTATGTTCTTATATGTCGCATTCACACTCTCACACAGACATACATCTTTAACGCCATAATAAATATCTCTGTTATTCATCTTATACGGTTGTGGTCTTTCATTACTGGTCATCTATGTTATCGTCGCATAACATATCATGTATATCATCATATCTGATATATATATTTTGTGTTCGACCGTGTGACACGTTTAAATAAAAGGAGTCCTCTGTTTTTCCATTCGTCACCATTTCTCCTTTTTGAGTTCGCACGGTCGTTCCTTACACTTACATATCCATTTACCTATCCATTTAAACGCATGGAAAACAGTTTAAACCTAAGAGCAAAGTATATGTATGTTGCACGATTTATCAGTTATGAATTAAGTTATCCATTGTGTTGTTGCATAGAGGAGAGCTTAGTATAAATATAACTTACTGTATTGCTCTTAGGCTTAAACTGTATTTTTAAAGCGTTTTTAGCGATTTCGCACGCGGTGATTTCAAAATTGAATACGGACAAAAACTTGATAGTGCCCAAGGGTTTCACTTCTCCCATCTCCCTTATATCACAGCTTTCACAGATTGTTGATGATTCAAGAGACATCAGTAGTTATACAACATGAAACGACATAAAACTAGTCGTATATTATCACAAAACCTTGGAATGAACAACGTTATCACTGGACTAAAGAAAATAATCCCCTGAATGATATCTGCTAGGGTATGCGTTGTGGGAGTCCCTAATTCTCATCAGTCGGTATGAATGAGAAAACTTGGGATTTTCCATGGAAGGAGGAGCATATTTGCTAGATAAAAACATATTTGATCGAGATTTAGTATCGTAATATTACTTGTACTTAGTCAACTCTGGATGACTGGATAATAAAAGTGCAAGCAAATCAACTGCGATCGGAACAAAAAACATCAGCCAACTCGATAGAATAAACAGTGCATTCAAACTCTGTGTAAAGTAAAATGATTTTTAGGTGCATATGTGATCATATGTGGAGGCACAATGGCCCAGTGGTCAGGGCAGCGGACTCGCGGTCATAGGATCGCGGTTTCGATTCCCAGACCGGGCGTTGTGAGTGTTTATTGAGCGAAAACATCTAAAGTTCCACGAGGCTCCGGCAGGGGATGGTGGCGAACCCTGCTGTACTATTTCACCACAACTTTCACTCTTACTCAATGTTTCTGTTGTACCTGTAATTCAAAGGGTCAGCTTTGTCACACTCTGTCACGCTGAATATCCCCGAGAACTACGTTAAGGGTACATGTGTCTGTGGAGTGCTCAGCTACTTGCACGTTAATTTCACGAGCAGGCTGTTCCGTTGATCGGATCAACTGGAACCCTCGACGTCGTAAGCGACGGAGTGCCAACAATACAAATGTGATCATATATTTAAAGGGACATAACTGGAATAAAATGATGCGATTTCAACTGAGAATAAAAACTGTCTTCGTAGAAGAGATTATCTAAGTGATTACCTCTTGTTTGTTGTAAGGGAGCATTAAACCTTCTTGATCTCACAGGTTTCGAAGGGTTTATGAACGCCATGGAATTGATTATCAACAAAATAATATATTGATTTCTTGTGACCAGAAACAAAGCTGTTTTTCTGTAGATGAGAATATACAGTTTACAGAATCTACGCCAAATGATTAACTGAACGTATGGATGACTAGAAAAATCTCCTGAACCCTTAATAATCAAAATAACGTGACAACAATGCAGTTCATTGATTTCATGGTAGCAATATTCATACTTCAGAAAATTTTAACGAAATTATTTACAGTTTGGGAACTGGTTGTAGTGGCGCGAAATTATGGCCGCCATTGAGGAAGTACAATCTACGCATGGGCAAGAGACTTGCCTTCCCGGAAGCCCCTCGAGTGCGCATGCGTAGTAAAACCAGTACTTAAAGCGTTTCTTTCACTTTCTAACTCTCTTAGCGCGATGCCTTCGATCAGACAACAACGTGCTTCTCAACGAAGCTCTTTAGCGCGATGCCTTCGACGTGACAGCTACTTGCTCCTTTGGCATGCATCAGCGAAGCTCTTAACCTTCTAATGCCGATAACAAGTTAACCAGCGGCTGCTAAGCTGAATGACACAGGATTTGTAAAACTAAGCATCACCAAAAATAAAACTTATTTTTATTATGTTGTTAATTGTTCTACTGTTTCTTAATATATCATTTTGTTGAAAGGTAATAGAGAGAGATTAATGTCTCTATTGCAACTATCAATCTTTTACATGGTCAAATAAAGTAGTCTACGATTTCATTCGACTGAAAAATCCCAACCAGTAAAATCGCCATCAAATTACATCATAGGTATTATATAAGGAACAACTGGATAATGTAGCTCTAGTTATACATGGGATGGTCAAGGTAGGGGCGTCTTTGATTATAAATGTTGAGGATAGTAGCTTACCTGAGAATAAATAGAATCATTTAAGAAATGTATTACAACTTCTCTGTTGAATAATTTTAAACCACATATTAAATATTTTAAAATGTTTTATTTTCATTAAAGTACATCAATTGCTTTCACAAAAAACTATATTCCTTTCATAATTATCATGTAGATTTAAGCAGACCAAAAAAAAAAACTGTAGAAAATGTAGAAGCATGCAATAATTGTAAGAGATTCTTTGTATTTTCATTTCAAGAACTGGACACGTCTACATTAACATGATGCTCCAACTCGATTCTTCAATTGTATTCTCAAACAACGTTTTCAATTATTAAATCGAGCTTTTTCCCAGCATTTTCTGATGCATCCTATGTATTTTGAAACTGAACGGCTTTCATTAGGATTTGATTCATAATGTGCTAAACAGGCATTTCCACACTCTGGTGGAAGTATGATTGAAGGACGGGCTGCAATTAGAAAATATTTAAATATTAGAACTGCATTGGCGTTGATATTGTTTTTAAATTAGATATAGTGGAATAGATATAGTTGTTAACTAAATAAGAAAATAGTACTGCAGTTGCGGTTCTACAGTATTATACTCTCTTTTACTCTTTTACTTGTTTCAGTCATTTGATTGCGGCCATGCTGGAGCACCGCCTTTCGTCGAGCAAATCGACCCCAGGACTTATTCTTTGTAAGCCTAGTACTTATTCTATCGGTCTCTTTTGCCGAAATGCTAAGTTACGGGGACGTAAACACACCAGCATCGGTTGTCAAGCGATGTTGGGTGGACAAACACACACACACACACACACACACACACACACACACACACACACACACATATATATATATATATATACATGTACATATATACGACGGGCTTCTTTCAGTTTCCGTCTACCAAATCCACTCACAAGGCTTTGGTCGGCCCGATGTTATAGTAGAAGACACTTGCCCAAAGTGCCACGCAGTGGGACTGAACCCGGAACCATGTGGTTGGTAAGCAAGCTACTTTATTTCAACAATTTGGCCATTAAGGCCTTAGAAAGAGGGGACGAACAAGGACAGACAAACATAAAGTAGCTGCGGGCTGGACGCAGACATTAATGGGATGAAGGTGATAACAACACAGATGAAATAGTAATGGGAGGGGTACCAGCGCCCGCCGACCGATAACCCCTTACCACACAGTCATTCCTGCACCTATGTTAGTTATAACATGGCACTTATGTTATAACATTGCCCTTATATTAGTTATAACATTGCACCTTCTGATGCATGTGTAAGTGTGAGTGCGTTAGTTCTAATTCAGTTTTATTTTGTTACTTTGTTTAGTAGTTACACTTCACGATAGGTTGGATATATAGGTATGTATTACTTCAAGCACAGTGTTAGAGATAATTCGTTTTCCAAATAGGTGCAGGTATATGTAAGAAAGTAGTTCGATAGGCAACCATACATATGTATTCACTTACGCATTCATTAATGTATCAGAACTCAGAACACGACAAACTGATGAATATTGAAGCAAATATCAATTGTAACGGTTGGCGAAAGAGAAAAGAAAATGAAGAAATGTCAGGAAGAAGAAAATTTCACATTTGTTGCAAAAACAAAAAAAAAAGTGTTTTGTAGATAATCTTTGCAAATAGCATTTACTTTTGTTATACTGCACGGCACACTGGGCAAATGTTTGCTACCATACTTTGTGTTGACATCTTGAATAGAATTCGCTTGACGGAAACTAAGAGAAAGCCTTTCGTTGCGCGTGCGCGAGCGAGTGTGTGTGACATATTAAGTCTGATAGAAAAACATGAAAGTTTTTAATACAAAGGTGAATGCGAAATATAAATAAATAAATAAATAAATAAATAAACACATACAGATTAGGTGTTCATCGATAGAATTTCTCTGGAAAAGGTGTTACTGTTTTTAAGCATTATTTCTTGTTCGTTATTGCAGCTAGATTTTATTTAACCAGAACAAGGTTGTTACCTAATGTTAGTGGGTAGAGCAATATACATACACATACATATATATATATATATATATATATATATATATATATATATATATATATATATATATATATATATATATATATATATATATATATATATATATATATATATATATATACATATATATAATAATATTAGGGACAAAATCCAAAATTACAGGTAAAAACTCAATTAAAATCGATTTATAAAAAATCAAAATTAAATTGAGCTTATGTTTTGGTATCCAGAAGACCCAAAAGGCAGGTAAGGTTATGTAAGTGCTACGGAAGGACCGCTATTAGACTCTTGGTTCGATAATAGTATCAGTGAGGAGTCTAATGCGGGTCGTGTGTGAGTGTGTATATGTTAAATAAAATGGGACAACAAAGCCAAGGTGGTATGAAATTTCTATGACATTTATAAAGAGAAAGGTAGTCTTACAGCTGTTTCAGGTATCCCAAGAGACGATATGAGAGAGTTAAATAGAAGGAAAAGTAAAGTTCAGCATAAGAAGTTATTTTGGAAAAGGAGAGATATAAAAAATATACAAGGAAATATGAGAATAAAAAAATATGCTGGATGTTAAAGTTGCTGTTCCATTATCCATGCAATGTGCTGTGTAGAATGGGTAAAGAAGCTTTTTACATACCATGGACAAGAAGTTTCTTTACCCATTCTACACAACACATTCCTTGGATAATGGAACAGCAACTTTAACATCCAATATATTTTTTTATTCTTTTATTTCCTTGTATACTTCTTATGTTTCTTCCTTTCCAAAATAACTTCTTATGAACTCTACTATTTTCTTCTATCTAACTCTCTCATATCGTCTCTGATGATGGGATATCTTTTATATCCCTGAAACAGCTGTAAGACTACCTTTCTCTTTATAAATGTCCTAGAATTTTCACATAACTTTGGCTTTGGGGTTTCATTTTATTTAACACACACACGCACACACACACACACACACACACACATACACACACATATATATGTAGTAGAATAAGAAATAGAAAGTTCTTGGCAGAGTATTATATATTTGAAAATATGAATAGAAATGGTACAAATAGCGTGACGACAAAGATATTTACGCACGACAAAATTGAAATACACTGAAGTCAATTTTCAGAGAGAGAGAGAGAGAGAGAGAGAGAGAGAGAGAGAGAGAGAGAGAGAGAGAGAGAGAGAGAGAGATTTTGAATATGGTATGCTTTTTGTTAGATCTACCTACAAGATTCTTACATTTTTCTCAGGAATTTTCACTGATTTTTTTTCTACTTTAATTATATTCTGACTTGTGTATGATGAAGTATAACGTTCTAATGGGTTTTCAGCTAGAGGCCTCAAATATGTTACTGAACATTCGAAATGATTAGCAACATCGAACTTGAAATGAATGTAAGCTGGGACTCTGTTGGTTACGACGATGAAGGTCCCAGTTGATTTGATCGACGGAACAGCCTGCCCGTGAAATTAACGTGCATGTAGCTGAGCCAACTCTACACTAACGCGTACCCTTAATGTAGTTCTCAGGGAGATTCAGCGTGGCAAGTATGGCCCTTTGAAATACAGGTATAACTCATTTTTGCCAGCTGAGTAAGCTGGAGTAACGTGAAATAAAGTGTCTTGCTCAAGGACACAAGGCGCCGCTTGGAATCTAACAAACGAACTCGCGATCGTGACCCGAATATCCTACGCGCCTTCACAATTAATGTAACTCTTGTAATTAATGTAAAAAATAAATACAAGAATATTCAGATTGTTATAGCAGGCGTTTTCCAGATTTATTCGTGATGTATAAAAATTCATATAAAATGCTACAGTAAGCAAATGTCAAACTATTGTTCTTTTGTCTTTCTAATTTTTTTGTTTTTTTGTTTTTGATTTGTCATGATATTGTTTAACAGGTAACATCTTTATCGGTCTGAATAGCAACCCCGATTCATTTACATGAATAAGATTAATCAAATACTTACCGCTGACCGTTGCCATTCCAGCAAATATCGCAATCAATACGACGAAGACGATGATGCAATGACCTTTCATTTTGTATGTAAATATTTTACGCAGATATATTATGCTGAAGATTTTTAACTAAAAATATAAAAGAAAGTTAGTTTTTAATATACTTATCAGCACATTTATATAAACATAAATACAAATATTTTGGTGAACAAGATTAGCTCGGGTGCAATAAAATATCAATACTACATAAATTTACTAATATAACTTTAATTGTAAGTAAATTCCATATAATTGCATGATTTAAGCAAAATGAAATAATTGGTTAAGACAGTTGAAATATATCCCACTTTCTGACATTTAAAATGTCATACTTTTACTATCTGGATGCTGCAAAGCTTAAAATAAAGTTGTAAGGAACTAGCAGACATTATAACGGAATTTAATAATGCATATTTGTAATACACCACAAGACATTGCTCAGACTCTGGGAACAAAAACAAAACAAAAAACATTGATACAACGTTTAACGAAAACGGGCTTGTACCGAAAATAATGCGAAAGTGGGCATAGCTCTTTTATTAACTGACATTGGTCATTCAAATTGCACATTTTGGTTGAGTAATTCTTCCTCTGTAGTAGGTCTTCTTGTTCTTTATTGCTGGAAAATAATGGGTTCTGAAGGGAAGCAACATATTGTCATTGAATTCCTGTCGAAGGAGGGATGCAAGCTGTTAGACATCCATTGAAGGCTGCAGGTTGTTTATGGAGATGACATCATTGACAAGAGGAATGTGCACACATAGATGAAGAAGTTTAAGGAAGGGAAACCAGCAATGAAGATAAACCTCGTAGTGAGAGACGATCAACTGTGACCAGTGACAGGAGTCACTAGCGGTTGGACTAATTGATTCGCGAGGACAGACGAGCCACAGTCGGTGAGCTTCTTGCACAAAAGGATTGTGGTCATTATGCATAACAAAAGACGGTGGAAGACTGATACTAGATTTGAAGACGTGAAGTGTTCTCCTGTGCTGGAAGCGTTTGTAGTGAACGAAAACACGTTATTTTTCCGATCTGGTGACAAGGCACGAAACGTGGATGTATCTTTATGATCTGGAAGCGAAAACTTAGTCCTTGAAATGGCGTTACACCTCTTCTCTAAGGCCTAACAAGTTCAAAAGTCATAGATCAATATTAAAATGTTATGGTGACTACGTTGGACGGTGACAAAGGCGTCATTGTCTTTGACTTTCTGGAACGGTGACTGAACCGTGAATAGCGAACAGCACAATGAAACATGCACAATGTTTGGAGAAACCAACAAGATACCGAATAAGATGTCACACACACACACACACGTGTACATATATGTATGATTATATACACAAATATGTTTGTTTTTGGTTGTGCGTATAGAGTGGGAAGTGGTTTAACATTCCCATTTGTTATATAATGTCACAACATTTCACTTTTTGTTCTGGAGCCACTAGCGTAGCTAGAGTGTGTGCCGTCCGGGGGCGGCCATTCCATTTGCCGCCCCCGGACCCCACAAAAGCACATATTGCCTACAACAAACCCCAAAATACTGCCCGGGGCGCGAAATTATTTTCCCACGAGAGTTCCGGACTCCAGTTATGATCTCATTTGCATACAGCCAATTAAAGCTCAACTATCAAACTAATTTATGAGCACATAACAAGTGATGGGCGATAAGATAAGGCCACATGGGTAAGGAATGACCATGCTTCTTTCCTCTTTTAATAATGTTTGTCGTTCTTGTTCTTGTTTCAACCATGGCTGCCTCTGCTTAGTTATTTGTGATGTTGTTTACGTTATAAAATGGTAAGAGAGAGGGTTGCTAGCACATCACCCTCTATCCACATTTTCCCCATCCAAACGAGTTCAAGTTCATTACCCGAAACTTCCGTGGGGAAAAAAGTTCGCGCCCGGGGCGGACCGCCCCTACCGCCCACTAGCAACGCTAGTGTCTGGAGCAGACCAACTTTAACTTGTTGTTATTAAGGAAATTAAATGTACATTATAACAATAAAAAATGGTTTGCATAAAAATTCAGCAGCTGAATACTTTGACTTTTTATATCCCATTAAACGAACACAGCCTTTGTCATCAAGTTTAAATAATTAGCACAGCTAGATCAATTGATCTGACAATAGGTCTTTGTTATTAAATGTTCTGACCTATGCTTGTAAATTAAACATTGCACTAATTTTCTTATTTCATTCGACAAACATCATCCTTGGTACACCCATCTTCATTTTCACCCTGACACTGTTGTTTGCGTTGAGTTGTAAAACACCAAGTCAGTAGGTGCAGCTTTACTTGTACATTCTTTGTCTTTTGTTTTTCTTATTATGTTTCTTTATTAATGATGGCGTTGTTGTTGGTGGTGGTGGTGTTCTTGTTGTTGCTGTTGTTGTTGGTAGCGTTAGTTCTGATGATGGAAGGTGTGTAAGATAATGGGAGAATAATAAGAAGGAAGTTAATGAAGAAAAGCTGTAGATTGATAACTAAAAGACTAATCTAAAGCCTTAATACTAATAAGGCTCTACAAGTAATAAGTCATTATTGATGACGAATATTATTATGAAATACCTGAAGCCTGTTAACTGACGGAATTGTTAGAGCGTCGGTTGAAATGTCTTTCATTTTTTCCGGCTCTTTACATTCTGATTTCTATTCCTGCCGAGGTCAGCTTTGCTTTTCAACCTTTCGGAGTTGATGAAATAAAGTACCCGATAAGTACTGAGGTTGATGTAATCGACTTGCCCCTCCCCTCAAAATTGATGGCCTTGTGTCAAAATTAGAAAGAATTATTATGAAATACTTTATTTACATCCTTGTCTGTAGAGAGAGACAACTTTTAATTAGTATTTACCTAATTAAGATACTTTTTGTCTCTATTTTATTAAAAAAAAAAGAAAACAATAAAACACCAAAACATTTAATGCCGTTTTGCTTGACTGAATCGAAATTCTGACACTAAAACAAGTTGCTTTCCATCTTGTTGAAATTCATATTTTCTACTCCTAACAATACATTTGCAATCTGAGTAAATCTCTATTAGAAGTGACAGCTGAAATAAAACCACTTTCATATATTGTTTGTCTTCATGAAATTAGTTAAGTTTGCTTTGACAGTGCTAGAGCGACAACCATCTTGTTTTCATTTATATGTGATATATCAGTCAACGAGAAAACAAAGATAAGAAACAAAGAACTGAAACGGTTAACATCATTCGTACTTTTTACTAGCAGTTGTTATGTCTTCATTCAAACACATTAACTATCGTACGAAATAATCTACAAAGCGAAGTTCATGAGTTTGGATAAGTTCACATGCTGTATATAGTTTTCGGTGACAGCGCAGAGTACCTCCAGTTCCTTGGATACTATTTTCTCTACCACCTCCTTTTTGTTTCCTTCGTGAAATAATCTTTGCTTGGTACAATGTCATTATGTCATGCTCTGAGGTTAAACAGTAGAATCGACATAAGTAATTAACCGACAAACATGATACACGAATGTAGATAGTTAAGTGATTGGTGTGGTGGTTAACTAATTACTTGTCTGGCACGAATTAAGTTAGAGTTAGGAAGATGTTTGTGGTAGTGGCAGTGGTAGTGTTGGTGGTACTACTGGCTGTGGTGATGTTAGTTTTGGTGTTGGAAAACGTGTAAGATGATAGTAGAATAAACAAGAAGGACGTTAATGATGAAAATAGTCTTTAATAAATAAGAAATAAGAAACTTGGAAAAAATACAAACTAACTTTAATGATTATGATATTACTCAAGATTCGAAATATCCAAACATATATTTGTCGAGAGTTCGAGAACTGGATCAAATATTGGTCTTTCGATTGCAATGAGTTCATGCAACCACTAATACTGTTATGTATGAAATACTGCAGTGGGAGCTCTGGACTAACAGGAAATTGATGTGTTTTAATGGGTTAGAACATCGGGATCGAAACCTCACCGAATAGAATAAATTATGTCTAGCATAGGCAAGTGGCAATAAATTTTGTTAGTTGGTACATTCAATTAAATCTATTCCAAAATATAACTAGTATCTATATTAATTTTATCAACCCCAAAAAGAGTAAAAAGCGTCGGTGGCATTTAAATTCAGAACAAAAAGGGACGTAACTAAACACTGCTAGGTTGTCATCTTCATCATCATCATCATCATCATCATCATCATCATCATCATCGTCATCCTCATCGTCATTATTATTATTATTATTATTATTATTTTGCCAGCCGTTATCATAACGATTCAACCACTTGCCTACATTTAACAACGGGATAAATGAATAACTCTGAGATGGCTAAAATGTACAACAGCAAAGTTTCATAACAATTCTTGAGTTCATATACGATTTCCAAAATTTAGAATAACAACGAGGAAAATTAAACAAACCATTAGCTAATGCCACTTACCTCAACTTAGTTCTCTTGAGATTACGTCTACGAACTGAAAACACTTGAAATTAAATCTTTATAAGGGTTGTAATACGCCCAGTCCGGTAGTTACATTGCTTTTGATTGGTTAAGCTTCTAAGAGTTGACACCAATCAATTGAAAGTGCGTTGAAACCATGTTGATAATTTGAGAAATCTAAGTAACCGCATATCTACATATATGTAGATAATAACTAGATTTGTTTTAAAGAAAAATATTTGCTTTAAAATGAATAAGATCAATCAATATCAGTTATCATTTAAAGTTAGTAAATAATAAATAAATAAATAAATGTTTAGCATGTGACAAAGTTGATATGATGGAAAACGACGAGGGAAAGAGTAAGAAGATGAGGAGGCGGACATCAGGAGTGGGGCAGCGAAAGAAAATATAAGGGAAATGTATAAATGTCTTGTTCTGAAAAAAAAGTGATGTGATACGAGTGTGTGTATCTGTGTGTGTGTGTGTGTGTGTGTGTGTGTGTGTGTGTGTGTGTGTGTGTGTGTGTGTGTGTTGGCATGTGTGCATGTATGTGTGTGTGTGTGTGTGTTTGTGCGTACGTGTGTGCATGTATGTGTGTGCGTGCTTTTATGTTCTTTTGCATGTCTGTGTTTGTGCTCGCATATACTTTTGTATGCCTATATGTGTAGGCAAGTGTATATGCGTGTGTGTGTGTTTTTTTTGTGTGTGTGTGTGTGTGTGTTTTTTTTTTGTGTGTGTGTGTGTGTGTGTATGTGTGCGCGCGTGCGTGTGTATTTTGCTATGTGCACCCAGCTTACTCTTTGTAAAAACAACTTTGTTTACATAACATTTCTAAAGCTGGAGAATAAATTACAATCATGAAAAAAAAAAAAAAAAATGATGACTAAACTTTGTTTTAACGACGCGATTTAAGTTTTCCTAAAATTATATAGCTGAATATTACATCACGCTATTATATGACACTTGATATCGGCTCACTAAAAGTGTGGCAGAATTGGTTAACGCTCTTTATTTTACAGTATTTATTTTCGCTCTAAATGAGTTTGAGTTCAAATTTCGCCTGTAACTGTATTACATTTCAAATCCCCGAGGTCAATAAGATAAACCGCAGCTCATACATTGAACTGAGTCAATAGATTACTAACAATATCAGCTTAAACAAACTTTACAAGACAAATACATTCACTTGTGATGCACTCTTCAAATTTTATCACAACGTAGAGCGTACTGCACTCGATTTTTGTTCACTGCTTTATATCGCTGATCTGAATAAATATTTTACTTTTAAGCCTCTAGAGGAATATTTACAAACCAAGATCCAGCTTTTTGATGAGATTTGGCTTTATATAAAACCCTACTTAAATGAACAACCCACTTCAATATCTTATACAAATAACATAACTCTAAATGTAAGATATATAAACAATTCGTATTACTTAATTCAGCCACAAGAAGTTGTACTACCATTTGATTAGAGAGCTTGTTGATATCGTTTCGTCTCGACGGCAGCCTTTAAAATTGCTTTTTTTTTTTTTTTTTTGCCTTTCTAAAGTATAATGAAATACATCGACAGCAGCCCTTATTTTATTGATAACGACCTCAGAACGATGAAAAGTAAAGTGAACCTAGGCGCAGTTTGGACTCAGAACGCAAACGGACATTACGAAATATCAAAAATATTTTGTCCGACACTCTACCAATTCCAGCAACCATCCGTTATATTTCTCAAATATGCTCACTCTGTCCAATCTTACTACCTGTTTTTTTCTTATCTTATTATATCTTCCCTGGATATGTTCCGTATATAAGGAGTAAAATGACTGAATGAATAATGTACTGAACAGCTTCTCAACAAATAGGTTGCTATTCTAAAATTTACCGGATATTATTTTTACTATCATCTGTAAATGATAATTCTTGGAAGGATGAAAAATACAAAGTCGAAAGCCTGCACGATTTGAACTCAAAACAATGAATTACTAGATGCAGAAACAATTCACAGAATCATACATACATACATCCAATCCATCCAATCATACATACATACATACACACACACATATGTATCTATTTTATTTTCTGAGGCAAGGGTTCAGTTGTTTGCTACGTCAGCTCCCATACAGATTTTTTCTTTTCTTTCCTAACATTTCCGTTGATAGCACGTGTCATGTTCTTCGAGGATGATTCTCACTGAATATATACTTGTTTACGAGCAAATCGATAATATCACATTCTCTCCTGTCGCTACTTTCAGGCAAAGAGCAAATATCCGAAAAGTTAGATCATTCACTACTCTCATCGATTGAATTGATCAAACTCTTCTATTAATTTTCTGGATTAATTGTTGCTGATAGAGGCCAGAACCACTTTCCTCGGATTCCTATCTGTTTAAATCCTTTTGGAGCATTCACAACTGTTTGGCACATTATACAAAATCTTTATGCAGTTCCATAGGAATAGTTTCAATTTTCTCTGCTGAAGGCAATTTGAAGTATTTCTATCATCATTCTAATGTATTCAGATAGCTCTCTCATTTCTACAAAATATTATCAAGACTGTTTCTTTGTCGCTCGGTACGTCCTGTTTGAATGTTGACTGGGTTTCCACTCACTGTCTAAGGTTTTTGTTTTCTTGTACAGAAAAGACGAAACCCGAAGTTGACACTAAATGGATTTGATATTGTGAGAATGAATCACCACTCTAGTTACAAGAGAGAATTCCTACCCTGTTTGAACGTCCTGCTGTCTCACTACTCAAAACCATTCCCTAAAGTGAAAAGAAGGTACAGTTTTACTGTCAATATTTGTTTATCGCCTGATTCATAAGAATAAAAATGCCATTCTGTCTTATTTGTTCGTGGGAAAAGAACAGTCATGCATAGAATTGTGTCAGCGAGTGAAGTCAACATAAATGGTTCAAGAATGTCTCTCACCATGTCTACCTCATAAGCATATCTTCCCAAATAAGCAGTGATATCATCGACATAATTTTAGTGTTTACATTTTAGAACATATTTGTCTCAGTAATTCGTTAATTCTCGGTCGCTTTCTAACTCAAACGCAAAAACCTGCATCCTGTTTGATTATATGATCTTTATATTTGTTTTAATTCAGATTTTGACCCAATGTGTTGTAGAACCATTCACTTTTATCATACAGTCTCAAACAAAAACAAAATTGTTTTTATCTTCAAATATAAGTACGATCCATCTAACAGACAGAGAAAAATATAGAATTCAAATTATTGAAATAATCTGATTAAAAAAGAATGATCTGATCATAAGATATTATCCGATTCCTTCATTTTAAAGAGAGAAGAGCCTGTATTGAAGCTAACCATTGCTGGAGATTTATTATCTATTTCTCAAAGCTAAGTAGATTGAAGCACGAACTACAGTCATTTTAGCACACGAACTCCGGCTCTGACAAAGCCGACCTCGTGTTTCGCATTGAAACAAAATTTCGAGGTTTATCCTTGCACTATCACGACTGATACTAGGCCCTTAATCACCTCTTCAAGATTGGTTCCCCTTTATTACAAAACGCTATCGGTTCTGATTTAATCGTTGTGTTTTAAGAGTGCTCCCCCACCGGCTATTGACGATTGTCCTCGACAGGTGCCGCTTGTTCCTTAAGCTGGTCTCTGCGGTCTTTGCATGTCAGTAATGATGTATTCATCTACCTGTAATCGGATTCTTATTCATGTGTACTCATGTGTACTGGTCTATGTAGCTGACCAATTTGAACTGAAGACATTCTACATAATACCTAATCGCTGATCTAAAATAATTCTATCTAGATAAGATATGGATAGTCTGCTATAGTTGTTCATTGTCCATACTGGCACACCCAGGAAATTTTGTCGGAACCTGCTAGACTGTGAGAAATGTCTAAACAGATTTTCGGAGCTTTTGGACTTTTGGACTTCGTAGCTGTTCATACCAAGAATCCACCAACTTACTGTCCGATTCCAGGAAGTTTTTTTCCCTCTGCCATCTCGTCCTTCCGATCCTGACTGATCACGTGACGTGCATATTTCATGGTCGTCGAAAATGGGCGCGAGTATGTGTGCCCCAGAGGTCCTGGGATTGCTAATGTTTACCACATAATTGTTTCGTGATTTAAATGTATCGTTGGCCACCAACATCCTAGCCAGCTTATGAGGATACATTTTCAAAATGAAACGAATATTGGAAACTGAAATATATTTAAAAGAACACGTACCGAAAACGCAAGTAATGAGCACAAAATAACAAACAAAAATTAAAACAGAGAATACAAACTACGAAGTGAGAACTAATGCGAGAAAAAGTGATTAAAGTAAATAACAAAACAAGACAAATCCCAAATCTATGTGTGTAAAACGAGTAAAACGTAAAACGAGCTCGGTCATTAAACGAATTAAACTCGTACTGCGATTGTAGCAAATTAGCTTACGATTAATTGATTTTATTTTTAGTGATATAAGTCAACATCAAGCAGTTTAATTTCATGACGTTGGAGATACTTGATTTCTACCCGTGGAAAATTTTGAAAATACATTTCTAAGGAAATAGCTTGAGGTTTATACGATCATCTGACAATTGATTAATAAAATAACATTTAGGCTTGATTTTTTTTTAGTCGATGCCGAAAAGAATTTGTTGTTTGGAACTTGTTTTTTTAAAATATCGGCTTTAACAATGATGTTAGTGACATTAGAATGGGACAAAGGTTAAGAATGATTCATAGCTTTCCTTTAGCATTTAATTTAATGACACAAAGGACTTAAACTCTTATTATTATTCACATTGTCCTTGTTGGTGTTTATTATAATCGGTGCGTTGTCTTTAATTAGTTCGTCTTCCATCGGCAATCTGTTTGCAAATTACACGGTAGTTTATTAGCGTAGTGATTGTATATATGCAAAGGTAGGTGCTGTTAACAGAAAAGTTAATTTCGTTAATCAGTTAATTCTTTTAAAATGTAACGGAAGTTATCGATAAACGGTTAACGTTAATTTTTGTTATAGAAAAAAACCCCTCAAACACCAGTTTTTGTTCTAAAACCACCTAAAATCACACCTTTAAAAAGTGCCAGAACTATAAAATCAGCCTTTTTTTGTTGTTGCTTTTTTAAGGGCTTTAGAACTCAAAAACTATAGTTTTTTTCTTTACTTTAGAGTTAAAAATGGCTGATTTTATAGTTTTAACTTTTAAAAGACCTAAAAAAGAAAGGCTGATTTCTTTGATATGACCTGACATTTTATCAATTTTCCTACGGATAGAATCATTACTCAAAGGTAGAGCTTCAATAATAGATGAAAGATCTTGATTTATAACTTCTATTACTGCTTCTACTGCAGGCTCAATAATCTTTTAAGCTACCGTATGTGCACTACCTGTTTTTGCAATAATTTCTGCAATTTTGAAGGAAGCAATCAGTCAACCGTTATTAATTTTTGCGTTTCTTAAATAAGAAAATCAGTTTTCAATGACTCAAAATATCTGATAGATTTACCGACTTTTGCTGGGTGTTCCCTTCTCGTGTGGTCAGAAAGTCGAGAGGGCTTCATGGCTTCATTGGACAAAAATTGATGATACATGATACAAAACGGCTGCTTTGGGTCTGTAGAGTTCTTGGTAAAACCGTATTGTAAGTACTCATCAATATACTGTCGACACTTCTTTTTCGCCGAGCCTGCCATAAAAAGTGGGCGAAAACGAATGCAAATTAGTAAACACTAAACTATAATATTATATCTGCGTCCGACGCTGAAGAGAGAAACCGTCAAATTCAGGCGAGCGCCGTGTATTCAATGAATCACGCAGCCCAGTGTCATAGTAACAAGGGTAAGAAATTCAGTGATGAATGAGTCATTATAAATCGATGAACTAAATTCTGGAAGATAACGCACTTATTGAGGCGCATAGCTACTGTATTTGAATTAAGAAAAAGAGTTGGTTTTACGGCTTGACCGCAGTTATTGAGAAGAGCCTTTGTCATGATGCACTGGATGCGTGATTGCCTGTTGTGGGTGCAGTCGCCGATCGAAGACGGCATTCATCGCCCCCACCAATTTGATTTTCACCCCCATTTGAGAGCCACTGCCTTACGGTTTCTGATTATCTACGTTCTGAGTTCAAATTCTGTTGAGGTCACCTATATCTTGCATGCTTTCGAGGTCGATAAATAAAATACCAATCCAGTGCTGGAGTCGATTCTTGTTGTTATTATCATTTCTTATTATATTTCTGAGTTCAAATTCCGCGGAGTCGACTTTACCTTTCATCCTTTCGGGGGGTCGATAAATTAAGTACCAGTTGAGCTCTAGAATCAATGTAATCGACTATCCCCCTTCCCCCAAATTTCGGGCCTTGTGCCAATAGTAGAAAGGATTATTATCATCACTTCTGTCTGTCTGTCTGTCTCTCTCTCTCTCTCTCTCTCTCTCCCTCTCTCTCTCTCTCTCTCTCTCTCTCTCTCTCTCTCTCTCTTTCTTTCTCTCTCTCTCTCCCCTACTGGAAGTACTTGGCTGCCTTCAGACTGGAGAGGGACTGGCCTTTCCAGGTTTCGAAATGCCCAAGACACTTTGCAGATCACGAAGGCGCCTCAAGGATTCCATCAAGAACTGAAGTTCTAAGGAAGAAATATAACGTTAATAATAGCTTAAATTAATATCGTTGAGCATATATCCGGTTGTCGTCCACTTCCTGCATCGCCAACACAGCGCAAACAATTTCTTTCTCTTCTTATATTCTCTGAAAAAGGCAAGTGTCCATAATGTTACACTTTCTATTCTTCATGGTACTCAAACTTATGGCATACTCCACAAAACAGACACGGGTTCGATTCTCAGCGAGTGCGCACATTATTTCCATACAGGCGTCTTGTTTCAATTGATTAAACATACTGTGTGCGCGTGTGTGTGTGTGCGTGTTTGTGTGTGTATGTGTGTGCCTATGTAATATTATATGTGTGTGCGTGTTGTTATTTTTATTTTCGGTTGCCTTTGTTAGAAGCTACAGCAACTTCATGTCTCCTTATTTTTTGTGTGTGTGGGTATGTTTTTTTTTTGATTTTGTTTGTCCTTTTCCTGTTTTTTTTTTCTTATCATTTATTTTTTATGTATATTTACCAGAATTATCTGGAAGCTGTTTGTTGATTTCCTGGAATAATAATGTCAAATATAATTTAAACAAAATGAAAATAAAATATGATATAAAATAAAGTATCTATATTTTTTTCTTTAATGGGTGGAAAATCTAAAAAGAATTTAAAGCACCTGCAGAATGTGTTTTCACCAAGGTTGTTAAAGTAATCCAAATGATGGGCGAGGAAAGCGGTCAGGATAAAAAAAAGAGGTTCGTTTCTAAAACGTAAATAAGTCGTTGCTCTCTCTCTCTCTCTCTCTCTCTCTCTCTCTCTCTCTCTCTCTCTCTCTCTCTCTCTCTCTCTCTCTCTCTCTCTCTCTCTCTTTCTCGCTCTCTCTTTCTCTCTCTCTCTCTCTCTCTCTCTCTCTCTCTCTCTCTTCTCGTTCTCTCTTTCTCTCTCTCTCTCTCTCTCTCTCTTTCTTGCTCTCTCTTTCTCTCTCTCTCTCTCTCCATTTCCATCTCCTCCTCCTCTCTCTCCTTCCGTCGCTCTCCCTCTCACTATTTCTTGCTCTCACTTTTCTCCTTCTTTCACCTTCTCTTACTCACTGTCACTCAGTTACATACACTTATACATACACACACGCATACACGAACACACAACACACATCACAAAATATAGACACACACAGAGACATTCACAGAAGCACACACGTACACATTCACTCTTACTCCCCCCCTCTCTCTCTCTCTCTCTTATTTTTCTCTTGTTCGCTCGCTCTTTCCCTCATTGTGTTATGCTATTAATTTTCTCACTCTTCCCCTCTCTCTTTTATTCTCTCTCTCTTTCTTTATCTATATCTGTATTTGTCTGTCTATTTGTCTTTCTTTTTCTTTCCTTCCCTCCCCCTCTCCCCCCTCTCTCTCCATATATATATATATATATATATATATATATTTCATACTCTCATATATTCATTCAATTGTCTTACTCTATATTTCCCAATCAACCCCTCAATTACATCTGCTTACACACATACGTAAACACAACACATACGTCTCTCTTTCTCTCTTTCTCTCTCTGTGTTTATTCCACTCTTTCTCCCGCTATTTTCCTTCCCTTTCTTCTATTCTCTCTTCTCTCTCTCTCTCTCTTTTCTTGTCCCCTCTCTCCCCTGTTGCCACTCATTTTACACACACACTCGTCCTCTTCTCTCTTCTCTTTCACTATTTGTCTCTCATAAACCTACACATATATTACCCTTTGTTACTTTGATTGCATAGTTTCTTGCACTCCTCTCATACCTCAACCCATTCCTCTCTCTCTCCTCATCTTTCCCTCCCCATATCCCCCTCCACCCCTCTCTCTCCATTTCTTTTCTATTTACAAAATCTCCTGTATTACCCTCTCGTGTCTCAACTGAATGCGATAGAAACGCATATGTAATTGCTTATCTTCATTTTTTTTTCTCACCTTCATATTTTCTTTCCCATTCTCCCTCACACACTGGGTAATTAACAGATCGAAGTCTAATAAATGCTAGATCGGCTGTAAACACTCATTAATGCTATGAGTGTTTTATACATTTATACAGATCGGTTACAAATTTTTAAATGACCGTTTGTAAACGTTGTTTTGCTCTGGTTGTTCAGTATATTGATCTTCTCACATAGTTGAATTTTGCTTTGTGACTCAATGGTTAGAGCATCGGGCTTACAGTCGTGAGGTTGTGAGTTCGATTCCTGGACCGAGCTTTGTGTTGTATACTTGCGCAAGACACTTTATTTCACGTTGCTCCAGTTCACTGAACTGTAGAAATGAGATGCGACGTCACTGGTGCTAAGTTGTATCGACCTTTGTTTTTCCCCCGAAGTTGGGTCTTTACCCTACAAAAAGAAAAGGAACTGATTGATTTTCAAGAAAGAAACGAAGTTCCATCGGTAGAAATTTAATAACAACAATGTTAAAAAGTTATATGTTGTACTTTAGAAAAGTATTATTTTTACTGTTCCGTTTACAGATTGTATTTGTCAAGCCTGTATTAGCTGGTCACTTTCTTTTTTCCAGACTGTTAATTAGACATACACACTAACTTAGCTGATTATAGCAATAACAATTGGTGTAAAAGTGAATTTATAATCTGGTTAGAGAAGCGATAGGTTTCGAGGCAGTTATTGTATAATTACCCTTCTCACTGATTTTGAAATAAATTTTCACATCTGCCAAACAGTTCACTCTAGCTGTTCGCTTTTTTTTTTCTGTCCCAAACAACTACATAAGGCATGTTATATTAGCACTTGACAGAAGTTTGAATGGAAATGTTCCACTAATATCGTTACATGTATATGTACTCACTACCAGAAAACGTTTTTATTTTATATTTCTCAAAAACATATTCACGCAATAAAATATTTACGTTATACATTTATATTATATTTATATTGGCAAGTCAATATGGCGTGTCAATCTGGCCTTCCATATTTTCTGTTTATATCCCAGAGCAGTCTTTCCAATGGATGGCACTGTGGTGTTATCGCGTAATGTTTTAGCAGCAGCATTATACCGTATTGGAAGATCGATGACATTTTGGGGCAGTTACTGCTCATATGCGTAATATTTTCCTGGGAGATATGACATAATCAATAATTTGAGTTGCATCTCGGTAGGTTTACGTAATGGATTTTCTATCTCTTTTGTTCATTAGATTTTTTGTAGCTACTCCCAGCTCTTCTATTGCTAAAGCATAGCCTTCGAAATATGATGTTATGTTACGACCACAAGAGAGATTACACTTTCTGTCAAAAGTAAAATAGTTAAGTCTACTGAAAACATAAGAAGCATACCCACGCACAACTTCTTTTTTTATCTATTTATTATTCTATTTACTTTTTCTTTGACATACAAAATGTTTCTCTTCCATGTCTTTATTGAAACATTCTAGTCCAGCAATTCTGAGCTTGCATGGAAGGTCACCGAGAAATGAATTCCTTCCGCACATACAGAACGTTGTTCTTTCTTTTGTAGCAACTGATTGTCGCTGTTGTTTAATGGAAGTTATCTGATGGACAAAATATAACAATCAAAGTTGACTCGCCACTCTTTTGTTTCAAGGAAATCTATAAGTCTATGAATATCACTATTTATAAGTATCTATAAATATCACTATTTCAGTGGAAGCTTTCACTTGATGCCAGGATTTTGTAGGTTTTAATGTATAGAGAGCAGATTTCTTCAGTAGAACAGTCAATATCCCAAACGCTGTACCTTTACTGTTACTACAAATGTATTGAGATATCTTGTAAGAAAACTGTTCCGATTACCATGCTTTAAATCTGATATCTTTCTGTATTTGTTCAGAACACCTTTATACGATACATTCTTGCAAATGCCAAGGCATGTGTGGAACAAGGAAGACAGAGAGCCAACCGATGTCTCTCTGAAGGTTTGGGGTTTGGTAAACAGTTTTCCCGCGTTTTTGTTCAAACTCCATCCTTATATCAGTAGAAAATGCTGTGAATCTAGCTCTTTCTCAGAATTACGAATATTTATAGTATAAATTTTAGATCATTCACAAAGAAATCATATTTGCCACTGGTATCTCATGCTGTGTGCCGATTTCTCTACAGGATTCAATGACTGCTTAAAGACATGCCACCATCCACTCCCGACTCCAGAGGACATTTTCGCAAAATTAATTGGTGGAAAAAATTTCTCCAAATTGGATCTGTCTGACACTTATTTACAGATTTAAGTAAATGGCAAATGCTCAAAGTATCTGATAATAAATACACATTGAGGATTGTGCAGCTATGCCCGGTTACCTTTTGGATTAAAAGTTGCTCCAGCAATATTTCAGCAAATCATGGATGTTGTGTTATCTGACTGTAAATTTTCAATCGCTTATTTGGACGACATATTGATTAAGAGTAATTCGCGTGAAGAGCAAGTGGAGTATATAAAAGCTTTGTTCAATAAAATTGAGGAGTGGGGGTTCACTTTGTGTGAAGAAAAAGGCGAATTCTTTTTGCCTCAAATTAAGTACTTAGGGCAAGTCATTGACAAAAATGGTAGTCAGAGTATAAAAGCCGTAAGCTCTGCAATAAATGTTCTCTTCTCTTCTGCAGTTTTAATGGCACATTCACATCCGCTGGACAGCTGATCTCTACAATAACGCATGACTTTTGTCCCACAGAACAATATAGATCTGTTATGTTTGCATCGAATTGCTGCTTTTATTGAAGTATTCCAAAAGTATTCCTTGTTTTTAAAAGTGGGAATACATTCTGGTTCTGACATGTATTTGATGTATCCATCAGGGCAATTCTTCCTGTGGGTAAGCATTGTATCTATATCAAATCTCAAGAGAAGGTAGAATCTCTTAGATATTTTGGGCAGCTGCTGATGACGTGAGTGATATCTTCTACACTAGTATAGCATAGCCGACATTTTTTATCACAACGTGGAGGTTTAGTGGTATCTTTTTCTCTCTTGCTTATCAGGTATCTATCTTCTGTTCTTGGATAGCGAAGGTATATTTTTCTAGATGGGATGCAAAGTATTTATCACAGGTTCAGGAGAGGTACACTTCTTGTCGATGATGCTACTATCCTCTAGCTAACAGGATATGTACCCATGTTTTGTTATTTTGCAAGTATGATTCTTCAAGCTTCTGTTTAAGTAGCCTAGTCCAGCCTCTTTGGGGTCGCATGAGATAGTAGTACTGTGAAGATGTTGCTCTCACTTTTGGGTATGCATATATCGTACTCATTTCTTTCATTACTGTACAACTTGTGTTGTCTGAGTGATGCATTCAAAGACTGTTGCTTAATAGTTGTCAGTGATAACTGTTGACCATGGTATGGTCATTTGTATGTATGTATGTATGTATTATGTATGTATGTATGTAATTACATGCATACATACATACATACATACATACATACAAACATACATACATACATACATACATACATACATGCATACATACAATTCTCATCCAGCCGGCACCCGCCCGACGACCAGTGCGCTCGGCCGACGGTGCTGCACGCTTTGCGGCTCCACGCCCCTCGATCTCTCTCAAATCAGTATTTTCATTCTTAGTAACTAAATTTGCTCATGCTCAGGTCTTCCATATTTTTCTTAAATAAACATAAAGTGACTTTCTGTACAACGTCAACATCTTGTACCGGTATCTAAATTTCAGGACGTTCCCTTGGGCTTTCCTTTTATGCAGCTTTAAGTTTCAAAGTTGATTGTGTTCCTTCTTCGTTTTTATCAAGCCATGATGCATTTTGACCAAAATCGTTTTCATTCTAAATCTAACACCAAACACATTAAAACATTTTCCTTAGAAGTTCTTTTTACGATTGAAATATCTGCAGAGTTCTCATTAGTTCGACATAGTTATTATCTTTTACTCTTATCTCTTACATTGTGTTAACATCTAAAGATGTTGATTTTGGGAGGCTTACGCATTTAATAAAAGATAACATTGATGTTATTGACTGTGACACACAACATGAAATTTAGGACCTACCAAAGCTAATGGGGGACAGAAATTCCGAGCGCAGCGTGAAAAACGTTTTTCGATTGTGGTTACTTGAAGAAGAATTTTAACATCTGCTAGATATCTGACTTTTACTTCTGTGCATGCTCTCTATTCTCTGTTCTTATTCATTATATCTCTTGTGTTGTGCCTACAGATGTTTTGAGAGGAACATTCCAGCATATGTGTGTTTGTATATGTGCACGAGTGTACAATGTAAGCTTAAATATTTAATATTACGGTAATCAATACAGCTTCATCTTTCGAAAACAAGCCACGACCAACCTCGTATTCTCTGACAACCTTTCAACGCGGGAATATATTCTTAAAATTTCTTTTCTCATCCTGCATTATATTAACTTTGCTGAGGCAATCTCATCAATCTCTTGGCAATCTCTTTCTCGTTTCTTCACTATTTCTTTAGATATTACTTTAACTTTCTTTCAGCATGTAAACAAATCCTGTTCGTTAGATATGTGGCTTTAACAGCTTCATCGTTCTGAAATGAAAATTACCTTCCAATGGTGATGAGGCACAATAAACGGAACCCATCATTAGCTGTGTATTTATTTCATTAGTTTTACTTTTGGAGGTTTAGAAGTACTAACATGTTCCCAGTATAACACCATCTCTGGTCACTGAAAGATTTTAATTGAGTTTATTCTGTTGCAAACACTCGAATCTGACTCTCAGATTTGAAGACAACAAAAGCACTTGACAAATTACATCCAATCGATGCTTTTTTTCAGCAGCACCATTGATTTCTGGGCTGTGTTGGAAAACGATTCCTAGCTGTGGTCTGCTGACAAACCGCACCGAGAATGAAACCCAGCGTTGTGTTGTGAGTACCCAAATCAACACTCAAAAACATGACAAAAATCTCTATTTTCTCGACACTTTTCTATGCAATTCCCTATGATCTTTCAAGGCGGCCATGTTTCTGTAACGTTGCCAAATATACATTAAAAAAAATCAAACTCACTCTTCAAAGCATATCCCCATTCATTTTTAATTCATTTAAATTTTATTGTTACTTTCCTTACCTTCCTTGACAAGAATTGCCATTAATGCTAAAAGACTAATGCAGGTGAAATCCCAATTGATTAAACTTATTTCTACGAGAACATGCGTGTTTAAGAATGTTCATGATATCTTTGTATATCAATCTAGAGTGTGCTCCACTATGGTCATAGTCCAGTAATTTAAACGATTGAAAGAAATATGTAACAGTTTAACAGTTTAACTTAATATTATTTAAATGTTAGACTCTTACTCTGAACATCTGATGATACTGACATGTTTTACGCACACGAAATCTTCAGTAATGTGTGTCTAACTGTGTTGAGCGCTACATTTTTCGTCTGTTGACTCACTCGTGTGAGTACACACACACACACACACACACACACACACACACACACACACACACACAAGCACACACACACACACACAAGCACACACACACACACACACACACTTACTTCTACAATGGAAGCTATTTAATTTAATCATGGCTGTTATCAGCCGCTTATTGTCATCAATATTTGGGAGTTTAAAAGCCATCATTTGCTTAATGTTATCGTTCAATTATCGAAAGGGTTACGGCTTCATCTTAAATGTGCGCGAGCATATATATATATATATACATATATATGCAATTACATACAAATATGCTAAACATAGACGTCAAATCGCCGTTACCACGAAGAGCGTGTTTTCAAGAAAAATTTCAGCAAAACGCCAAAATGTGAAAATGAGCAAGACAAATGAAAATATACGAAATAGCGTTCTGTGTCTAGTTCTGGAAATTGTGTTTTGTAAGCGACAGACTACGCTGATGATCTTGCAGATATATACATACGTAAATATTAACAAGTGAAACCATGGTACGTAAGTAATCGTTTTATATTTCGTATATTTTCATTTGTCTCGCTCATTTTTACATTTTGGCTTTTTGCTGAGATTTTTTTTTTTGAGAACACACTCTTCATGGTAATGGCGATTTGACGTCTATATTTAGCATATCTGGAGTCCACTTTAGTGGTCATTCCTCTTAATTTTGTATGTAATATAATTTTTAATTTTCGGATTTTTTAAAAATATGCTAAGCCACTTGTTTTAATTGATTAATATCAATTTCTACCCTCATTATTTAATCATATATATGTATATATATATATATATATATATATATATATATATATATATATATATATATAATCCAAGAAAGTTAGGGGTTGTGAATCCAACCCACTAAGGGATAATATCTATCCAATTTACTACCGGAAGGATACCCAATTATTGTTACACTAGTGTTTTTACCAAGTGCGGGTTATATATATATATATATATATATATATATATATATATATATATATATAACAATGCATACACACGTGTAAGTATGGGTGCATATATATTTTTACCAGGTATTTATTGAAAATAGACCCTCCTAATACAAACATATCCACACGCATACGCATTCGCATGCAAAAATATCTATATTTAATATATGTTCGTGTGTGTGAGTGTTTTTGCACGTATATGTGGGTGTTCCTATACATGTATGTGTATGTTCTCGTCTTTCTACGTGTGTCGGCACCTCTGTAGAAGGTACTCCATATTTAGGTATTACTGTTCGCTCGCTATAAATTAAAGATTACAACTGCGTCATCTATCATTCTAAAGTCTCCTCAATTCACTGAGATTGTTGCACAGTTTGTTGCCGCATGATTAATGTTCTCCATGTTTACCCTTGTACAGAAATGTTTCTATTTAACCGGAACCTGTTGTTGGAGTTATCTTATTGTTGTTGTTCTGAAAGGTTTTATTTGCCTTTGTTTTTCTCTTTCCTTCTTTATTTATTTATCTATTCGTTTTTTTTTCTTTT
Source organism: Octopus bimaculoides (assembly GCF_046866305.1). Taxonomy (NCBI): domain Eukaryota; kingdom Metazoa; phylum Mollusca; class Cephalopoda; order Octopoda; family Octopodidae; genus Octopus; species Octopus bimaculoides. The sequence goes on along the minus strand of NC_142931.1, from coordinate 24,408,185 downwards.
TTCTTTTCCTGCTTTTCAATGCGATAAATCAAAATCTAGGAAACGTTCATCTTTTTATGTTCCACAGCTCACCCGGTGTACTTGCTACACTGGGTCTTCTTCGAATCTCCCCGCCCCCATCTCTCTCTCTCTCACACACACACTCTCTCTCTCTCACACACACACTCTCTCTCTCTCTCTCTCTCTCTCTCTTCTTTCCTATTATCTCTTTTTCTCTATCACTTTTCTTTTTAATCCCTTACTCTATTTCTCTCTTTCGCTTTCGCTTTTCTTCAACTGCTCTTCTCTTTTCCTTTTTCTCTAACCTACACACACACACTCTCTCTCTCTCTCTCACACTCTCCTTCCCTCCCTCTCTATTTCTCTCTCACTCTCTCTCTCTCTTTCTCTTCTGATTCTCCGTCTCTCTCTCTCTCTTCTGACTCACCATTTCTCTCTCTTTTCACCTTCACACATTCATGCGCGCGCACATACGCACGCACATTCTCTCTCTCCGCCTCTGTCTCTGTCTTAGTCTGTCTGTCTGTCTGTCTGTCTCTCTCTCTCTCTCTCTCTCTCTCTTTCTCTCTTTCTCTCACTCATACTTTTATCTTCTCAAGTGCATAACCTGGGTTACACATATTTCTTGCAAACATACAAACTAAAAGAACTTTTTTTAAAAATTGCTACTACTACTACTGCTACTACTACTACTAACATTATGTTGTTCAGAAAATAAACATGAAAGTTTTCTATGGACTCTTTCCACCCAAATAAGCTGGTTTAACGTCTCTGGATTATATACAGTTATAATGGTCTTTATCTCGCGAACATGGCGTACACACTAAAGCCAGCCCGGTGCATGTCAAAGCTACATCCGATGCTTGGGGTTATGAGAATGTATGTTTGTCTCAGTTCATCAATGGATAATACATATGCATTATTAATCATTTTATAAAATACACACACATACAAACGTGCGTACGTGCATATATGTATGATTTTATGTGTGTATGGGGAAAGAAAGAGAGAGAGAGAGAGTGAGGGAGAGAGAGAGAGAGAGAGAGAGAGAGAGGGAGAGGGAGGGAGAGAGAGAGAGGGAGGAAGAGAGAGAGAGAGAGAGAGAGAGAGAGAGAGAGAGAGAGAGAGAGAGAGAGAGAAAGAAAGAGGGGTGAGAAACGGGGGAGAAAGAAAAGAATAGGAAATAATTGCTGAAATTTCCTACATTTATATGAATGTGTGTATAAATGAATATATATGCAAGGTTTCCCAAAATGTAATGTATGCTCACAACTGACAACTTTCTTAATTTAATTTAATTCAATTTTATTTTATTTTTCCGAATTTATTCCATTAGAAATACTGAAGGGAAGCAGACTAAGCTTTGAACAAAAGAAATTTTTCCTAAAACGCTGCTGGAAGTTTGAAAAACGCAGTTAAAATGTAAAGATAGTTTAGGAGGGAGTTTCAAAACAATCTACCTTTGACTCTTACCATCACTCTAATTAGAGATAAGTTTGAAGCAGATGGGACTGTTCGGAATGTCCTCAAGAAACATTCCAGAAAATCGATGACATCAATGAGCTCCACAAAGCAAGAAAAAGTAATAGAAACGTATATCCAGAGTTCAAAAACATCTGAGGCAGGCAAGTCATGAAATAATAATTTCAAAACCAAGCGTCCATCGCATCTTGAAGCGCTATCATGAGAAAGGTTATATTCCAAGAATAACGCATGTTTCCAGCGATGATGATCCGGACCTCAGAGTGGTGTTTTGCGAGTGGTACGGAGCAAAAAGTGTAGAAGATACACTTTTCAATAAAGACTGCTTGAGGTGGCGAGGCTACAGTTGAAGTAAATGGTTCAGCTAACCTCCACAATTGCATCTACAGGGGAGCCGAGAATCCGCATATTACGGAAGAACATCATGTTAATTTACCAGGAGTTGCAGTATAACGCAGCTTATCATCAAAAAGATTAGGTAGGCCATTCTCTTTTTACGGTTTTCTGACTGGCCCTACTTAAATTTGTTGCGAAAATCTACCATGTCAAGCGTTCAGAGATCTTTGAAGAGGTGGAGTTCATTTCTAGCTTGATGGGGCATCCCCACACTACTATGGTAATATAAGGGCCTATCTTAATGAGATTTTGGCAAAGAGATAGATTGAACGAAGATTCAGTAGACTACCCTCTACGCTCACTGACCATAATACCTCTAGGCTTTTTTATGGACACACACACACACACACACACACACACACACACACACACACACACACACACTCTTCCTTCCTATTATCTCTTTTCTCTATCACTTTTCTCTTTAATCCCTTCCTCTATTTCTCTCTTTCTCTCTCCAAACATACGCGCGCGCGCGCGCAGGGGTAGCTGTGTGGTAAGAAGCTTGCTTACCAACCACATGGTTCCGGCTTCAGTCCCACTACGTGGCACCTTGGGCAGGTGTCTTCTACTATAGCCACGGGCCGACCAAAGCCTTGTGAATGGATTTAGTAGATGGAAACTGAAAGAAGCCCGTCGTATGTATATATATGTATGTATATATGTGTGTGTTTGTGTGTCCGTGTTTGTCCTCCCACCATTGCTTGACAACCGATAGAGGTGTGTTTACATCCCCGTTACCTAGCAGTTCGGCAAAAGGGACCGACAGAATAAATACTATGGACTAAAGGCGGTGCTCTTGCATGGCCTCAGTCAAATGACTGAAACAAGTAAAAGAATAAAAGAATAAAAGAATACTTAAATGATAAAGTTTGCAGTACAAAACCCGCAACATTCGACGAAATGAGGGCAGTCAATGAACGAGCATGCGCAGAAATAGCGAACGAACTGTTTCATGATATTTATGATTCCATTGCTTCTTGCTGTCAGCAGAGCCTGAAGCAGAACAGTCATTAGTTTGAAATTAGTCATTCATGAAAAACCTAAATTCTTTCTGGAGATACTATTAAATTTGGAAAATGACATGTATTTCAATTAGCACTGAATTTTGTAATCATTCAATGCGTGAATACATTTACATATTTTGAGTACATCCTATATATATATATATATATATACATATATATATATATATATATATATAATATATATATATATATATATATATATATATATATACATACACACATACATATATATAACCCTCTCCAGCCAGTTTCTAGCAGCTATACAAAGCTGAATTGAGTGTGTAGCGTGTGATCATCGCATTGACCATGACAGAGAAAGTTGTCATGGTGATACCTACTCAGAGGCCGGCGTAAAGTTGCAGAAAGTGTATGGAGAGGAGTGTATGAGTCACACACAAGTGTACGACTGGTAAGATGGCCAAAAAATGTCGATATTGATGAACGTTCTGGGAGACCCGCATGCAGATGTGTTATCAAAGGATGCGCAGATTAGTTACGGTTCAGTTCAGTCCATTATTACTGAAGATTAGCGTAAGACGCATGTCTGCCAAGTTTGTGCGGGTCTCCCAGAACGTTCATCAATATCGACATTCCTTTTGGCCATCTTACCAGTCGATACACTCTGTGTGTGACTCATACACTCCTCTTCACATACACTTTCTGAAAACTTTACGCCGGCCTTTGAGTCGGTATCACCTTTGAAAATTATCATTCTCTGCTTCATCGGTCAATGCGATCGATCACACGCTACTCACCTTCCTTCCAACCATTGCTGTAAACAGCAGATGTGAGCTAGAACGTTAAAACTTACTGCGCATGCACAGCAGTGTTTAAGGTCAATCTGTGCCAAGCTGCCTCACTCTCCGTGCTCTAGCTTCGTTACTATGGCAATAGTCCGGATACTTATTGATCAGACCACGTATATATGTATGTTTGCCTCTTTCTCCCTCGCTATGTATAACCATACATACATACATACGCACACACGCACACACACACACACACACATATGTATATATATATATATGTAGGTATGTATGTAGGTATGTATGTAGGTATGTATAAAATATTAAATTTGTATATCTGATCTGAAATCGTGTGTGTGTGTGTGTGTGTGTGTGTGTGTGTGTGTGTGTGTGTGTGTGTGTGTAAGTGTGTGTAAGTGTGTGTAGGTGTGGTGTGTATGCAAACTACGCCAACTCTGCATGTGCCCCCACGCTCGTATGTATGTATCACATTTTCACGGCTGATAGTTTCATCTACACGGGAATTTTAATTCTGAGGTAAGCTGATTCCGTGTAGTAAATAAAAGGCAGATTTTACCCCTACTGATCGTCTGCAGGTGTCAAGTTCTTTAAACCCAAATAATCAACTTATTGACTAAGAGAGACAACACACAATCATTTTACGTGGATTATTTCCCCTGAAAAACTACACTACTTCGTTAATGTTGTACATTTTCGATGGTCGGAGATATGTGACTAAGAAACTGAATGTTTAATCAACAGATACTATTTTATCAACTTCACTACTCAGGAGCCGTGTCTATCAGCCAGTAAATATTTGTAATACATTTATTCATGCTGACCAATAAAAAAAAATAAAAATCATAACTTGAGAAGAAATTTTTTTTTCTTTTCTAAGAACAAGGCCTGAATTTTTTTTTTTTTTTTGCGGATTAGACCGACCTCCAGGACGCAACTGGTACTTAATTTATTGACCCCGAAAGGATGAAAGGCAAAGTCGACCTCGGCAGAATTTGAACTCAGGATGTAAAGACAAACGAAATACCGCTAAGCATTTCGCCCGGCATGCTAACGTTTCTGCCAGCTCACCGCCTTGAAAATTCTTTATCTTTGAAAAATCTATCCTTCCATCCTGTTAATATTTTTTAAACCTCCGCTATCTTTTTAACTCAAACTGCTTTATAATTATTTTAATATCTACGGATTTATTTCACATATTCTTAACTTTTTGATATTGTATTGATCAAGATTATTAAAAAATGTATTAAATATGTTTATTCCTAATATATATAGCTGTTATTCATACGACTCTGTAAAGTTCTATGGTTAAATAATTCTGTTTCTGTTTTACTGCAAAGATCTGGTTGGGCATATATTCCATTGGCCACTAGATGGTTCTGGATAAAGATAAAGAGAGCAGATCGATAGTTTTGCTGTTACAGGGATGCACGCTGAGAATTGATCAACCCTGGGTGAGCCAACTGAGTGAAGAGACCTGATGTTGAAAATCTCGAACACGCCCTGAGACCCCAGAAACATCACTGATGATGCTTTCCAGAGAGAATTCGTGAGATGTATCTTGAAACAACATACATCTCACGAATGTATGTGTGTGTATGCGTGTGTGTATATTCTTATTTCTTTATTGCCCACAAGGGGCTAAACATAGAGGGGACAAACAAGGGCAAACAAAGGGATTAGGTCGATTACATCGACCCCAGTGCGTAACTAGTACTTAATTTATCGACCTCGAAAGGTTTTTGAAAATGTAATGCAACTATAGACAAGAGGTGTGAGACTATCTCTCTCTCTCTCTCTCTCTCTCTCTCTCTCTCTCTCTCTATATATATATATATATATATATATATATATATATATATATATATATATATATATATATATATATATATATATATATATAATATATATATATATATATATATATATATATACATATATATATGAACCTGATTTCATTAAGTTTCATATACAATGGATTAGTCATGTCATCCAAGTGTCCACTGCACAAGAAAAGAAATTCGTGACATCATAAGAAAATAACCTCATGTTCATCAATATCATCACCGTTAATTTGGAACATCTTGCATTCAACAGAAATGAATAGCGATTGTCTACAAGAAGAGAAAACTCTCTGCATTTGAGAAATGTCGGATTTTACAATCAAATAGCGAAACGTAATGCCCGAAAATTGCAGGCCGTTGAGGTTCTGTATGGTAGAAGGTCTAGAGATAGTCTCACACCTCTTGTCTATAGTTGCATTACATTTTCAAAAACCGGGTTTGTTAAAGGCCACGCTACTGGGAATATACGTGGCATACTTATATGCATACAGCGCCAGCAGGCTCATCGGAGTACTGATGTCTTTTATGTTCAAAGATGTACTCTTCTACTGCTGGCTGAAAATCCATTTTCGATGAATGTGTAAGAGCGGTGATGCTATTGATGTAAATCTTGACGAAATTATTTACTATATTTGACAGAAGAAATATATAACAAAATCCACGGTGAGGCTGTATAACAAAAGCAACGACTTTTATGACTGTTTCATGTATCTAGTAATTTAGTCAATTCAATTAGTTCACGAATGTAGTGACGACTAAAATCTTTGGCTAAGTTCCATAAATTTTAAGCTAGAGAATAAAATTTATAATTATAATAGAGGGCACATGAGGCGCCTACATGCTAGAAAGAGGAGATAAATCCTCAACTAAACCACCGAATTACACTGAAATACACAACGGATCAACAGAAATCGGGCAAGCGAGTAAAGATTAGCAAAATCATCACAGCTCAAAGCTGTAGAAAGAAGAATCGGATATAGCTGGATCATAATTTCGAATTCTGGCTACGGCCTTAGTTCTCCTCAGCAAGCATGACCGTATAAAAAACGAATCCGCCTCGGAATCCGTGGCGTTTTGAATTGTCCCGCGTCAAATTCATAACGACTTCAGCGTATAATATATATATATATCTAGATATTTTTATTGTTATTACTATCAGCAGCAAATATAAATAATTGATAACAATAGCAACCAAAAGGCGGCGAGCTGACAGAAACGTTAGCACGCCGGGCGAAATGCTCAGCGGTATTTCGTCTGTCTTGTACGTTCTGAGTTCAAATTCCGACGAGGTGGACTTTGCTTTTCATCCTTTCGGGGTCGATAAATTAAGTACCAGTTGCGTCCTGGTCTAACCGACTGGCCCCCTCCCCCAAAATTTCGAGCCTTGTGCCTAGAGTAGAAAAGAACATTCCCTCTGTTGAAAAAATTAAATTTTATTCTCTAGCTATTTAATGCTATGTCTCTCTGTGTGTGTATGTATGTATGTATGTATTTATGTATGTATGTATGTATGTATCTATCTATCTATCCATCTAATATATATATGCATGTAAACACACATATACACATGCACGCACATACACACCATAAAATTTAGTTAATTTGGCTAAACGATAAAACATGTACACCTGTTCCTTCCGATGGGAGTTCCTCAAGCTTCAAAAGAAAAGAAAACAAAACAAAAAACAAACGCTTTCAATAATTCCTATACATCTACCATTCTGTAGAACAAAGAAATGGCAATCCCACAGGGGATTTATTTAAAAGGTGTGAGATATACCGGCAAAAGAAAATGAAAAAAAAAATTACAAGAAAAAAGAATGGAGAATGAAAGAATACAGATAGAAATTAAAAGAAAAAACGAAACAAAATGGCGGTATCTATTAAATCTTTGTTCTTGGTCCACTGTGGTTTGTCTTCTGGAAATCGGTTAATATCTTCAGTTTCTACTGGGCCTTCACATTTCACCTTAACGCTTTGTTCTATACAAGTGAAGCGCCTTGTTCTATACAAGTAATGAGTTGTCCCAAATTTCCAGAAATCTTACAAGGTCTCAGGTTTATTTGCTTTCAATAAAATTTAATTTTCTTGTATCATTTTCCAACGTGTATATTGTCGTTTGCTTGTACAGTAATCCCTCGACTATCGCGGCTGTTACGTTCCAAAATACCCCCGCGATAGCTGAAAATCCGCAAAGTAGAAATAGTACTGTACGGTATATTTATTCATCATACTATAAATAGAAAACAACACCACAGAGGAATCGACGTAATAAACCGCGATAAGTGAACCATGATAGGTGAACTGTGATGTAGCGAGGGATTACTGTATTTATATCCTACTGTATCATTTTCTTTAGATGTACACTCTCTCCTTTGCATACACACACACACGCACATACACACATGCACATACACGCATACACGCATACGCACATACTCACATGCACGTACACACTGGCACTCCGTCACTTACGACGACGAGTGTTCCAGTTGATCCAATCGACGGAACAGCCTGCTCGTAAAATTAGCGTGCAAGTGACTGCGCACTCCACAGGTCCGCATATCCTTAATATAATTCTCAAGGAGATTCAGCATGACACAGAATGTAACAGGGCTGGCCCTTTGAATTACAGGTACAACTCATTTTTGCCAGCTGAATGTTTTGCTTGAAGACACAATGCTCCGCCAGGAATCGAACTCACGACCTTATGACCGTAAGCCAAGTGCCCTAATCCCTGAGCCACGTACCACACGCGCACACACACTCACACACACTTACACACACACGT